>NC_065445.1:69159633-69465409 GCF_917563875.1 Diabrotica virgifera virgifera | reverse complement strand
ACCCTGTCAAATGCCTTCTTAAAACTTAAATAGCTTCGTGTAACTCCATAAATATAACGCTCTCCCTTTCAGACCATTTTCTTTTTGTGTTTACTTCTCATTTTCGATTTTTCAACACCATTTGGCATTTTAATTTTACACTTGGGTCCAATAAAGTTGGCTTAGCGTTCTATTTAACTTGGATAACACCTGTTGATACAAGTGTACTTGGACGAATAGGGGACACGATGAAAATAGTTTCCAAGTTTTGCGCGCGCAGCATCCAAGTAGACTTGAATCAAGTATACTTCAAGTATACTAGAACCCAACTTTGTTCTTCCTCGTATTAGTGTTTTTTATCTTTTTATGTTTTTTTTTTCTATTCCCATCTCCTTGACTGCTCTTTTCAGTTCTGAAAAATTGTTACCAAGAATTTATTTATAATATGTAGGTATAACGTGCTTATACAAAGATACTTGTTATTTGAAAGTGTACTTTTATTCAGTATTTTCTTTGTTAAAGGATAACGTTAGAAATAAGAACAATCTGTACTTATTTGTGAAAGGTGAATAACCATAAAATTTAATTTAGTTTGCAATGATTAACTACACAAATATAGCATACCGTTGCTTACTTCCATATTAAAGTGTATTGGTATTAGTGATGTAACGAATGTCATTTTTTGAACATTCGCGAATACGAATGCGAATGCGAATATCTGCTACCGAGATTCGCGAATGCGGATGCGAATGCGAATATTCAGTTTTTTTTTAATTTGTTTCTATTTTTGTAATGTTTCCTAAATTTATAATGAAAAGTTAATATTGATATTTAGTGTAGATCAATCTGAATCTTAAGCTTTATTACATAATACCAAATAATAAAAAAAGTGAAGGCTGATAATGTGATTATACAAGATTAAGTTCTATCTATCTATTGCCCTTCATTTGTCCAAAGTTGAACGCAGGCCTCCCCTTATTTTTCTACTCTTCTCGGTTCAGTGCTAAAGCTGTCGATCTGGTCCCTGCGTATCTTTTTAGGTCATTCGACCATCTCGTCTGTGGTCTGCCCCTTCCTCTTTTGTAGGCCCAAGGTCTCCAGTGTGTTATCGCTTCATTCCGTCTTCCGTCTCTTTGTCTGCTGTTGTGTCCTGCATATTTTCATTTGAGAGTAGCTGCATGTTTGAGGTTAAGTTACCTTTTCTTAATAAAAAAAGATGAGAAGTGAATAGACTTTTATTTTATTAACCTAATATTATCTTAAAATTATTTTTTTTTCTGTTTTTCATATTCGCAAAACATTCGCACAAATTTCGCGAATGCGGATGCGAATGCGAATATGCAAAAACATGCGAATATTCGCGAATGCGAATGCGAATACGAATATTCGTTACATCACTAATTGGTATATAATATCCGGATTCTTTCATCTTCATATAATATGGGTTCAATATACTCCAAAAATTATTTAGCTGTTGAATTCACACAGCATAACGTTATGTGGTTAGCGATTTATAATAACATTACGAAGCAAGTTGCTATGCTGGGTAAAAATACAGTAAATTATATCAGTTTCAGTTAAAACTTCAACAAATGCGGTGAATCAATTTAGATTTGGAATGTTTCCAAAGTCTTTCGGTGTTTGTAGAGATATTTGAACCAACATCTAATGTTTTTTCATATCGGATTTCCCAGCTTTCAGTTCAAAACGTATAAAATGTAATCTTGTGTAATATAATTGATTTTTGGAAAAATATACAAACCCGACAAACATGATATATATTAGTCACACATTGAGCGATACACCATACACCACAGATAATATGTATTAAGTCTGATGTATGTGTCGTATGTGTTACGTCTGATGAAACTGGGAAAATTCACAAAAGAACTATAGACTATAGATTAATTTTCACTAACGAGAGAAATAGGTTTGCTGTTTCATAAGATAGTTCAGTAGCGAAATGACGCAGTTGGTGTAAATATAATCTTCTTCTTCTTGACGTGCTCTATTAAATCCCCTTGACGTTGGCGATTAGTTGCTCTGCTTTCTTTATTCATGTCCTCTCCCTGATATTCTTCAACCAAGAGGTCTGTTTTCTACCAATTCCTCTGCGTCCTTTGATTTTACCCATCATAATAAGTTGAAGAATATTATATCGGTCTTCCCTTACTACGTGTCCAAAATAGGTCATCTTTCTGTATTTGATATTATCAAGCAGCTCGGATGAGCATTTGCTCTCTTAAGGACTGCCACATTTGTCAGCATAGCCGTCCATGGTATTTTTAGTGTACGTCTGTGCAGCCACATTTCAAAGGCCTCCAAACGATTAATGGTGAATATTTTTAATGTCCATGCTTAGACACCGTATAAGAGGACTGACCAAACGTAACATTTAATCATGCGATTTTGAAGTTGCAAGTTATCATTACAGAAGAATGAGCTCATTCTACATTTTGTCTCTTTATCTGGATCTAGCTGTTCAGTCATATGGCAACCAAGATCTTTAAATCTGGTAGTCTTTGAGTTAAATGACCATCAACAAATAACCGTCAAACGGCTAAACACCATGTATTTTGTTTTTGGACAGTTTATGTTAACCTAAACTCTCTTCCCACCGTTTCAATGGCTTCTAAAAGGCATTGTAATCCATTCATGTCATAACTTAAAATAATTGTATCGTCTGCATATCTGATTGTATTTATCAGAATTCCATTAACTTTCACGCCCCATTCCAAGCAGCAGTGCTTCTTTTAATATCCTATCTGAATATAAATTGAACAAGGGGGGATGGGGGACAGTATAGAACCCTGTCTGACACCTCCTTGTATTTTTTTACATATTTCTGTCGATTATGCCAGTATAATTTTTCTATGATTCGTACGTCTTGATTATCAACTCCTTTATCCTTTAATATTTTAATTATGATGCTGTTCTCTAACAAAGGCCTTTTCATAGTCAATAAATACAGCAAGACGTCTTTCCTTTGATTTCGATATTTCTGCAATAATACATTTAGTGCAAAGAGTGCGTCTCGGTCTCGGGTGCCCAGTCCATTTCTGTTTCATCCTGGTCTTCACATTTTTATCTCTGATTCTACTGTGGCTGATCGTAGAAATATTTTCAAAGGCTTATAAGGCTTATCATTCTATAATCGTTACAGTTTTTCGGACGTTGTTTTTTAGGTAGGGTTATGAATTCTGAGTTTAACCAATCGTCAGGGATATCACCAGTCGAATAAACATCATTGAAAAAAGTTTGACCATTATTCCAATGTTTTCCTCATTTATGAGCTTTAACATTTCTGTCTGTATGTTGTCAGAGCCAACGGCTTTCTTGTTTTTTTTTCCAGTTTTATAGCATGTAGTATTTCTGATTTTAGTGTTTCTGGTCAAATAATATAAATATAATACAAAATAATATATTCTGGTAAATAAGTCTATTTCAATTTCTGATTTTAAGTTTCCCAATTCATGGATGTGTACGTTATTACAGCTGTTCTTGTTCACTAACTTTTCCATCTGTAATAACATGTTGCTTTCTATTTTCTAAGTTACTCTATAATATCGTGGGCTTACTAGGAAAATCCACTAACTCCATTTTTTTTCAATTTTGACATAACACCATTAAATCCACAAACATATATATGTTAACAGGAAAAACCGTATATCTCCAAATTCGTCATCCACCGTGCTTAAATCTGTACATTCAATGACAAAGAAAATCAACTAACTCCATCTTTTTCTAAGTTTTCATGAATAAAATAATGTTTTCCAAATATTTTTATGTACATATATGTATGTGCATACCACATACCACCTGTGGTTAACATCCTTCAAAATCATATCCAGGTACCAAAACTTAACAGCCAGTGTACCTATTTTTTAAGAGGTAAGCCATAAGGTATAATAATGTTTTTCTACAACCGTGTTAAAAATGCAATTTTTAGCACTCCATACGAGCGTTAAAAATGATACTTTAAGGCACTAGTGCTTTAAAATTTTTAAGGCACTGCAGTTCGTATTTAGACAAGACGGAAACGGCGGGTTCGTTGGGAAAAATATTCCCATGAGATATTTTTGCATAATCACATTCGTGAGACATCTCAGAATAAGGTTCAAGAAGTCGCCCACGTGAAAAGTGGGCCAATTTTTTTTAACAATTTTTTTAATCAAATTGTAAAAATCAATATTTTTGGGGCGGACTATTTTTTTTAGGTTTTTTGGACCATTCTGGACAAAAAAGCTCTCTTATAATTTTTCTCTAAAGTTGATCTTTTTCGAGTTATAAGCAATTTAAAATTTGAAAAACGCGAAAATGTCCATTTTTAAGACTTAATAACTCAGTTAAAAATTATTATTATGAAAGTCAGAAAGTGACTAAATCAAAGTTTAAAGTCGCCGCTACATGATCCTGAAGAAATCTGTGTCATTAATTTACTACTAAGCTGTTATTTTGAATTAATAATAATGAGCGGTTTGATCGTATTGACGCCGCTGTAAATGTGAGTGCGAGTAAGATGCACAATTGGACTGCTGGAATGGCTTCTCTCTCGCACTCAGAATTTACAGCGGCCGCACACGTGCATGACGCTTATTATTATTACTTAAAAATAACAGCTTAGTAATAAAATAATGACAAAAATTTCTTCAGGATCTTGTAGGGGGGGCTTTAAACTTTGATTTAGTCATATATTGACTTTCATAATAATAACTTTTAACCGAGTTATTAAGCCTTGAAAATCGCCATTTTTCGTTTTTTTAAATTTTAAATTGCTTATAAAGCAAGAAACCCATTATGAACGCCCGGCACGGCACAGCCTGGCACGGCACAGCACAGGCCGGCACGTCCAAAAACCCATTTGTAACGGTCGGCACGGCACGGCAGCGGAAAAATGATCATATATTTTAAAAATTATCGTAAAATAAAAGTTTTTAAAAGACATAAACTACACAATTTTAAAGAATATGCATCATGTTAAAAAACGAATTCATGGTTAAAAGATAATGTACGTACCTGTCCATTGATCAAAATTTTCGGATATTTGTACCCATGTATTGTCCTTTTTCTTACTATCATGATAACTTGAGTCCGATGCATCATACAAAAATGGATATTCTCTGACACTCTCAATGAAAAGTTCTTCCATATTATTTTATTTCAAAAGAAACAACGCGCTTTCAATTAAAAAATCAACAATATATCTGCTTATTACCAACAATTATGACGCACTGGCGCCGACTGGCCGTTCAGGCCGTTCGACTTCAACGGATTTTATTCTCCTCGGAGAATTTTGGCCGTTCCGTTTGCGTGCTGGCCTGTGCCGGGCCGAGCCGGCCGCTCATAATGGGTTACGTTGCATTTAAAACTATACAAATGAATTTGGACTGTCCTGTGCCGAGCCGGGCTGTGCCGTGCCGGCCGTTCATAATGGGTTTCTTGCTTAAGTCGAAAACGATCAACTTTAGAGAAAAATTATAAGAGACCTTTTTTGTCCAGAATGGTCCAAAAAATTAAAGAAAAAAATTGTTCGGGCCAAAAATATTGATTCTTGCAATTTGATTAAAAAAAATTGTTAAAAAAAATTGGCCCACTTTTCACGTGGGCGACTTCTTGAACCTTATTCTAGGATATCTCACGAATGTGATTACGCAAAAAAATCTCATGGGAATATTTTTCCCTTCGAACCCGCCGTTTTCGCCTTGTCTAATTGACCATATAGGCAATTTTGATGTAATGTCAAAAAAATATAAAAATGGAATTTCAAGTAAAAGTTTTTGTAGATATTGTCCTGTAATTACGTTTGTAGAAAAAATATTGTATGATATGCGTGTTAAAAAGTACATTTTTAAGGCACTCATGTGAATTGCAGAACTCGCTTCGCTCATTCTGCAAACTTTCACATGCGTGCCTTAAACGTGTACTTTTAACACTTATATCATAAATAACTATTAAATGCGTTTCTCTCAAAACTTTACTTTTGTCATGAGTTCGTGGATTTTCCCAGTACGCCCACGATATATTGTAACGTTATAAACGTCACATATTTTTTATTTTTCTTTAAATAATTATTTTATTGCAATTTCTGTTGATTTTCTTCATTTGTTAACTTTCTTATTTGCTTTACTATTTTTATTCCAAAAATAATTGGCGCTCAACCTTCTACATCTACTAAATATTCAATCTAATTATTTTTCAAAAGTCCAATAAGTCAGGAAATAAAATTCGAAATTATTTATTCTCTGAGCCTTTTAGTTGGAAAAATAAAGCATAACAGAGTGGCGAAATACTCGACAAGGGAAATCTAAATTGCATTTCACGTCCTGTCATTCACCGTGATAATAATTTTAGCGAACTATTTCCTTTAATATCCACCAAAGGGGAATAAAGTATAAACTAAAAGAAATAAGAAAAAGAAAAGAAAATAAAAATAAAATAAAAATAATAAAATAAAAATAATAATAATAAAATAAAATAAAAATAAAAAAAAAGAAAAGAAAAGATGGTTCAGATTTGATTACAGTACAGAGCCTCTACTATGTGCTTATACGTATTTCGGAATAACCGTTTCCTCATCGGAGCACCTGGGTAGAGGTACTGAACTGAAATCAAACCCTTTCATCCTTTCCAGGTAATTATCAAAATAATTACCAAAGATGCTATTAGCACCATCTATGAATCAAAAGTCTAATAAGTCAGGTAATAAAATTCGAAATTATTTATCCTCTGAGGTTTTTAAGTTTGAAAAATAAAGCATAAAGATGAAAGGATTTGATTTCAGTTCAGTGCCTCTACCCAGGTGCTCCGATGAGGAAATGGTTATTCCGAAATACGTATAAGCGTAGAGGCTCTGTACTGTAATCAAATCTGAACCATCTTTTCTTTTCTTCTAATTATTTTTCTTTAATTTCAGTTTCCATTTATTTCGATTCTATTCTCATTTACTCTTGGTATATGTGTATATTGTATAGTTTTCCGCTTTTATAAGTTTTGCTAAACATTGTTGAATCCAATAAACTCAACGAGTTACCCTTGAGTATTTTTGTTTCAGATGTTTCTGCTGTGAGAATTAGTATTATTTATTTATAATTAGAACAGTTCTTCGGAATTTCGGAAAGTTGGTCCAAACATAATCGATTTTCAATATAGCTAAAAGTTTTGCCAACATATAATTTACCGCCAATAAAGTTACATAAAAGAAACTTTTAACAACAATAAATCTCCTAATAGCTGTAATTCCCGGTATTACTGATAAATACCCGTTCATAGTTCCCGCATTGTTCCCGGTAATCTAAACCAATGTTAATTAATTTTAGGTAATAGGGTCGATATTATATTTACCCCATATTCTGTGCAACCCTATTTTCTCCTGGGAGATATGCGACAATTAACATTGATTTCGAACGTAAGCTGACAACCCTATTTCAATTATTATATTGTTAAAATTTCTCCCGAATGTACATTTTGGGGCATTACGTAATACCTCCACTCTGATTAATAGCTATAATATTTATAGTAGGTACGTTCGCTAACGTTAAAATATTGCAAAACCTCTGAGGTTTAAAGAACCGCTTGGATTGACATGAAATTTGGCATACGCATAGCTAACATGTCAGAAAAAAGGGATATTGTGCCGATGTGTGCTTTTGCCCTGAGGGTGGGTGTTACCCCTTCTCGGGGGTGAAAAAATATACGTCCAAAAATGTCAGGAAATGAATCAACTGACTAATTTTAGGCAACTTTTGTTCTATAGTGTTTTTTCATAGTCAATGCTTTTCGAGTTATTTACGAGTGAATATGTTCATTTTTCAACAAAATAACCACGTTATTAGATGGTTTTTCGCAAATAACTTAAAAAGTAGATAAGTATTTTGTCGAAGAAAACATTCTTAGCAAAAATATAGTCTGTAAAAAAGTGAAAAAAAAATGGTGTATGTATTAGTTCTGTAGACCTAGTAGAAGCAGGGTTATAGCTAATGAAAAATAGGTTCATATTCGTCAAATTCCGAATCGAATATTTTAACGTGAAATAACCACCTTTTGGGGGAAAACTCAATACCACTTTTTTAAAGCTTTATCTTTGTTTTATAAAAAAAATTGCTAGCATCAAAAGTAAACAAGTTACGCTCAAAATAAAGTTGGTACCTTTTTTGGCAAGGAAATCAGGAAAATCGCCCCCTAATTAGCATTTCAAATTAACTTAATCGTTACCACTTCACAAGCTGCTTTACTCGTGTGTATTGTTATGTGATCTGTAAGTTTCTTCGGTTCAAATTCCTTATTTTTGAAAGGGCTTGAACGAGTCACTAATCACCGGCATATTTTGAACAGCCATATCTTAACCAATTTTTGTCTTAGAGAAAAACAAAAATATACAAAAAAATAAAAAATATTCAGAAAAACAAATCCGACTTTTTTTACTGTTTGAGATTTTTGGCATCTCGAATAATTTTTAAATTATTTTGAAAAAAAGAATTTTTATTAAAAATTAAAATAAAATTTACTTTAAAACCAATTTTTTTCCAAAATAAGCACATTGAATTGATGAAACTTACAGATCATATAAACACAACATACTTAAAGCAACTTGTGAAGCGGTAACGATTAATTTCATTTAAGTTGCTAATTAGGGGGTGATTTAGCCGAATTTTTTGGGGTCAAAACAAAAGGGACCAACTTTATTTTGAGCGTAATTTGCTTACACTTGATGCTAGAACCTTTTTTTATAAAAACAGAAGTGAAACTTTTTTTAAACACTTTAAAAAAGTTGTAATGAGTTTTTCCCAAAAATTGCTTCATTTTTTGGATATTTTACGTTGAAATATTATATTTGAAATTTGGCGAATAGGAACCTATTTTTCATTAGCTATAACTCTGCTTTTACTTGGTATGGAGACCTCATGCATCCAAATTTTTTTTTATTTTTTAACGGGCTATATTTTTGCTAAGAATGTTTTTTTCGATAAAATACTTACTTTTTGAGTTATTTGCGAAAAACCGTCTAAAAACGTGGTTATTTTGTTGAAAAATAAACACATTCACTCGCAAATAACTCAAAAAGTATTGATGTAATGAAAAAACTCTATAGAACAAAATTTGCTTAGAAATGTTGTTCTGAAGCTATTTCCTTGTGCATTTTTATGATTAACTATTTAGATGGGAAATAAGCCACAATTAAATTGAAAAAATAATTTTATTAACTAAAATAAAAATGTATACCATTTTTATTCAGTTGCAATGCGAAGGCAAAACAATCTTACTTTTCAATTAGAATACGGAGCGCAGTCCAGTCCTCTGAATCGCGATTTTCGGCTCTTATTAGAGCCTCATCGGAGAGAACGTAGGTACTGTTCTCCATACCCCAATTGACCAGCACCGAGAGCTTTTCCCACCCATTGCAACCGAAGTGAAGGTATTAGGTGACTAGCGTCATCTGGCAATTGAAAGATGAAGTAGTTTTCAATCCTAATAGCAAAATTAATAATATTGAAAATATTAAAAATATTACTAAAATATTTTTAAATTAAAAACTTATTGGTACACTTTCCTGGTGACACCTCCAAGGCTTCTACAATTTGCAAGCCAAATGGATGCTGCAGTGAAGACGAAAGGGAAGGAATTCTACACTATGCAATTCACATTTCTACTGAACTACTTCAATTTTATTAACGTTTCGGCGCCCAAATCGGGTGTCGTTGTCAAAATACAAAATACTACTAAATTAAACAAACATGTTGTTGCTAAGTAAAAAAATTCTTCTAATAATTTATTTAACCTGATTCATTTATATTGGCAATTCAGACATATATTATACATTTTAAAGTAGAAGACTTTAAAATGATATTGCCAATATGTATGAGTTGCGTTCCTGGGACGACTTTACTGAAAGATAGTTCATTCGATTACAAAAAAAATCATAGCATGTGATCTGTCTTTAAAAAGACAACCAAATGCAACGATGAAAGTAAAATTCTCGCGTTAGAGATTCCATAGTAAATCACGAGGGAAAACCAGGAAAAAACCTCGTGATACTATCCCGAAATCTTAAGTATTTGGTCTTACATTTAATTTACTCTCAAAAACTAATACCAAATTCTGACTTTAATATGTTTAAATTATAAATAATATTAATAATACAAGATATACAATAAGTAATACTAAAATATAAAATATGTACTAACTAACTAATCGTGGTATTTTCTTTCTATTGACTTCCTGTTTCAGTATGGGTAACCACATCCTACTGCATTCTACCGAGGGATTTGCGACACAATATCACATGCGTGTTGACATATTTGAGATCTATCAAATTCTCTATTTTTAATATAAGACTGATGTTCACTTATTCTAACGTTTAATGATCTTGATGTTTCACCTAAATAAAATTGTTCGCATTCACAAGGTATTTTATAAATGCAATTCTTTGTTCTTTCTTGTTCATTGTTAGGTTTAGTTTTAGATAGAATAGATCTCAATGTGTTTGTTGTTTTGAATGTTGTTGAAATGTTGAATTTATTTCCTATTGTTTTAAGTTTCTCAGATAGTCCTTTTATTTTATATATGGTACAGTCGAACCCCCTTATTAGAATACCTCTTAAAGGAATATCCCGGTTTAAAGAATAAAAATTTGAGGTTCCGAAACCTTTCTGCTAGCGACCAATGATCGGTTTTTAGAATATCCCGGTTTCAGGAATACTTTCGATTGGCACGAAGGCTATTCCAATAAGCGGGTTCGACTGTATTCATATTTTCCTCGTATTATTTCTTGTGAATGTTGTAGGATCCCGTTCTAAGTTGTTCTGTTTCATTCGATCCAATCTTGACAATCCCTTATTTTTTATAAACGATAAAGGATAATCATTTTTTAATAAAACATATGTTAACAATTGTTTTTAATTTTTAACGTTGCTGTTGTGATTTGATTTGTAATTGAGATATCTGTTGGTGTGTGTTGGTTTTCTATACACTTGAGTCTCATATCCAGTATCCTTCTTTGAGACTAAAACATCGAGGAAAGACAGGGTGTTATTGTATTCCTTTTCCATTGTAAATTTTATTGTCTCTTCTTGATCGTTTATAATATTCAAGAATGTATCCAACAATTCTGATCTATGGGGCCATATTGAAAACACATCATCTACATATCTCCACCATACTGTGGGTTTTAAATTTTGTTTAGAAATGATATTAGTTTCGAAATCCTCCATAAATATATTAGTCAATAATGGATATAAAGAAAAGCCCATTGCCAGACCAAAATTTTGTTTATAGAATTCATTATTTAGTTGAAAATAGGTATTATTAGTACATAATGTCAATAAGTCCGTTATAGCTGATACATTTAGTCTTGTCCTAGATGTCAATGTATTATCATTCTCTAATTTCGTTTTGATTATGTTTAAAGTTTTATCTAATGGCACATTTGTAAATAAACTGGTTATGTCAAAAATTACTAAAATATAATTTGGATTAAATTCAATAGTTGATAATTTGTTTAAAAAATGTTTTGTATTTTTTATAAATGTGTCATCATTATTAGCAAATGGTTTTATAATGTTTAATAAAAATTTTGAAAGTTTACTACAAGGAGAATTGATGGGACTACAAATGGGTCTAAGTGGTATGTTCGCTTTATGAATTTTCGGCACTCCATAAAAATGTGGTGTATTACTGTAGTGAGGTGTCATTAATTTTCTTTTATTAGTTTGCTTAGAAATAGTCAGTTTATCCATTTCCGGGCTTATTTTGGACGTATATTCTTTCACCATCGAGAAGGGGTGAAAAATATTTTTTTTAAATAAAGATACCTTTTATAAAAAAATGTTTCATCAAATTTTTCTGTAAGTAATGGTATACATACAGCCAGCTACAGGAAATTCTTCCTTGTGGATTTTAAAAAAATTATTTCTAACCAACTCACAATAAAGTCAAACGCAGTGTAGATACAATACTAAACAATACAATAGGGATGTTCACAAAAAATTAAAAAGTCATTTCAAACATGTAAAACGATTAAGAAACACCCTAGGAATAATTGTCCAAAATTTCAACAAAATTGAAAAAGCCTTTCTATAAAAAATCTTTATTAGAAATCTAGCATTATTTTAAATTTCAAGAACGCTTAATTGGCCTGACGTCACTAGTTGCATACTCATAGTGTTACTGTTTACCTGTTTGACGTTTCAGGTCATTTTATTTTGTTCTCTTCTTGTTTTATCAGGGTTAAA
The DNA here is from genome assembly GCF_917563875.1 of Diabrotica virgifera virgifera. Taxonomy (NCBI): domain Eukaryota; kingdom Metazoa; phylum Arthropoda; class Insecta; order Coleoptera; family Chrysomelidae; genus Diabrotica; species Diabrotica virgifera. Next base: position 69,453,203 of record NC_065445.1, on the reverse strand, counting down.
GTGGAGTTTTATAGTGAATTTGTTTAGTTTAAAGTGGATAGTCTGTTTGTAAGGACATATTTTAGTGTAGGAAACAGAGGTTGAACCTTGCAAAATGGACACAAGTCCGGTTTTATTTTTTTTCTGGCATATCAAGGGGTGCTTATTATAAGACTAACTTTTTCTGAAAAAATTTCGCCCCGGAACCCCCCTTTTCACCCCTTTAAAGGGGGTAATTTATGGTTTTTGCAGAACGTAGCCCTTCCTGTACCTTTTACAAAAAATTTCTTTTATAGAAATATGAAGAGGACTATATTTTCTACGATTTATTTCCAACAGCATCTCTCTATCATCCACCGTTTAGCAAGGGTGGCGCCCCAAAGTTGACAAGTTTTTAAAAAAGATGTTTTTAAATAATATATATTTTTCCCTAACTGTAACGTAAATTAAAAAGAAATGCTGCGGAGATTATTCACAAATAGATGATTGATTTTTTGGTATAGGTTTCACTTAAGGGTAATTGCCCTTTTTTTAATTACAGGGTGTTACATTTTAAAAAATCCCTTTTTATACCATCTGAACCATTTATGTAAAGCAGTAAAATGACTTTCAGCGATTACCCATGTATTGGTGTTATTTACAAATTTGTATAATGCACCCCCATTTTTTCCCCGGAACCACCCAAAAAAAAAGAAGAATTAATAAATAAAGTGATTTTCCTGGAATCCTTCACACACAATGCCCTTCATTAAAATGCTTCATATATCATTTTGTGCAAGTTATTATTACCCATGCATGGACACTAAAAGCGATTTCCTAGTGCAACCCCTGTAGCCAAAAACAATAAATAAAATGGGGGGTTGAAATTTTTTTTTTGTTTTTTGCTTTTTGATCCATATGGTCATATGCTTCATCAATAGTGCTTTTCAAAAATATATATGGTTATTGCAACATCCTTGCGCAAACCACCCCTATCCTTGAAAATATACTGCAGAAACTACCCCTATACCTTATCCAGCATGTTTTTACGATTTTCTCATTACCTATTCATTTTTTTTAAACAAAACTTATACAATGTTAAAGACCACTATTTACTCTAAAAATTAGGTCCTATTCATTTTTTTCGTTTAAGCAACCGTTACGGCACAGTGGCGCCGTAAACCTCATATATGCTTTGACGGGCTCCAGTTTTTGTTTATTTTTTCGTCATCTGTTTGTTTTATTGATAAAGTACTTATGTAAAATAAAAGAACACAGTGTAACCTACAAATCATGACCTATGCACATTTTACATTCTTTGCTCCCCAAAGATACAGTGGTGGCCCAAAATAAATTTTTTCATATTTTCGCCACCTACACGCATTTTATTGCGTTAATGCTACCTTAATAGCACAATATTCACCCCTAAGTGGTCGCTAAGCAGTGGCGGATCCAGGGAGGGGTGATGGGGGCGATCACCCCCACCCCTCTCAAACCAAGTGATATTATATTTGAAGATTATAAAAATATTCATTTATTTTTATAGAAATACTTATATTAATATTATTTTTATAAGAATGACTTTTTATGCTTTAGCGACAGTGGCGGATCCAGCATCGTTAAGAGGGGGGTGCCAATTGGTTAAATTTCTATAAAAATAAATTAATATTTTTATAATCTTTGAATATAATATCACTTGGTTTGAGAGGGGGGGAGGTGATCACCCCATCACCCCTCCCTGGATCCGCCACTGCGTAGCGACCACCTAAGGGTAAATATTGTGCTGTTAAGGTAGCATTAATGCAATAAAATGCATGTAGGTGGCGAAAATATGCAAAAATTTATTTTGGGCCACCACTGTGGCTTTGGGGAGCAAAGAATGTAAAATGTGCAAAAGTCATAATTTGTAGGTTACACTGTGTTGTTTTATTTTGCATAAGTACTTTATCAATAAAACGAACAGATGACGAAAAAAAAAAAAACAAAACCTGGAGCCCGCCAAAGCATATATGAGGTTTACGGCGCCACTGTGCCGTAACGGTTGCTTATACGAAAAAATGAATAGGACATAATTTTTAGAGTAAATAGTGGTCTTTAACCTTGTATAAGTTTTGTTTAAAAAGAATACATAGGTAATGAGAAAATCGTAAAAACATGCTCGACAAGGGATAGGGGTAGTTTCTGCAGTATATTTTCAAGGATAGGGGTGGTTTTCGCAGAGATGTTGCAATAACCATATATATTTTTGAAAAGCACTATTGATGAAGCATATGCCCATATGGATCAAAAAGCAAAAAACGAAAAAAATTTTCAACCCCCCATTTTATTTATTTTTTTTTTTGCTTCAGGGGTTGCACTAGGAAATTGCTTTTGGTGTCCATGCATGGGTAATAATAACGTCCACAAAATGATGTATGAAGCATATTAATAAAGGGCATTGTGTGTGAAGGATTCCAAGAAAATCAGTTTATTTATTAATTCTTCTTTTTTTTGGGGTGGTTCCGGGGAAAAAATGGGGGTGCATTATACAAATTTGTAAATAGCACCAGTACATGGGTAATCGCTGAAAGTCTTTTTACTCTAGCATAAACGGTTCAGATGGTATAAAAAGAGGTTTTTTAAAATGTAACACCCTGTAATTAAAAAAAGGGCAATTACCCTTAAGTAAAACCTATACGAAAAAATCAGTCAATTATTTGTGAATAATTGCCGCAGGATTTCTTCTTAATTTCCGTTACAGTTAGGGAAAAATATATATTTTTTTAAAACATCTTTTTTAAAAACTTGTCAATTTTAGGGCGCCACCCCCGCTAAACGGTGGATGATAGAGAGATGGTGTTGGAAATAAATCGTAGAAAATATAGTCCTCTTCATATTTCTATAAAAAAATTTTTTTGTAAAAGTTACAGGAAGGGCTACGTTCCGCAAAAACCACAAATTACCCCCTTTAAAGGGGTGAAAAGGGAGGTTCCGGGGCGAAATTTTTTCAGAAAAAGTTAGTCTTATAATAAGCACCCCTTGATATACCAGAAAAAAAATAAAACCGGACTTGTGTCCATTTTGCAAGGTTCAACCTTTGTTTCCTACACTATTTTGGGTTTTACAAAAATAAACAAATAAAATGGAAGAAGGTTTTCAGAAAGCCGATTCGTATAAACTACCGACTGTAGTGTAGATGTAGCAATGGTGTATGATTTATTGGCATCTTGTAAAAAAATAAATCTACCACAGCTTTACTGAGTATATATTCCATATAATTTTCCAGTCTTCTTTAAGCTAAAAACATAAATGCTTAATACTTCACAAAAAAAAAATAGAGAAAGTTGTATGCATTGCATTGTACGCATGCATATTGTATACATACATTGGCTGGTTAATATTTGATAATATTTGCCTTAAAAGAAATACAGACTACCTGTTACGAACATAAAACAGTACTATATGCTTTGTTCATAGACTTTAAGCAGGCTTACGACACAGTAAATAGACAGCAGATGTACGAACTGATGAAAGAATTGGGGATACCAAGTAAAATTGTCAGGATGATAAAGATGACGATGGAAAACACAACAAACGAAATAGCTTGGAAAGGGTATACATCCAAAAAGTTTGAAACCAAGGAAGGATTACGACAAGGAGACCCACTATCAACAATGGCATTCAATCTAGCATTGGAAGGAATAATCAGGAAAAGCAGAATAAACATGCAAGAAACGATATTTAAAAACGGCCACCAATGCATAGCATTTGCAGATGATCTGACGCTATTAGCAACAAGCAAAAAAGAACTACAAAAGTTAATGAAAAACATAATAACAGAAGCCAAAAAATTCGGACTTAAAATAAATGAAGAAAAGACAAAATATATGATAATGGGAGAGATCCAAAAAGAAAAAGAGAATAACATCATAGTACAAATAGATGGAGAAAAAACATACTCGTTTAAAAGAGCCAAAGAAATTATTTACCTGGGAGCCAAAATAGATGAAAATGGTCATGAAGAAGGGGAGATAAAGGCAAGAATAGCTAAAGGAAATAAAAAATATGGAGCATTACGCACATTATTGAAATCCAAATACGTATCAAGAAAAACAAAAATAAGAATTTATAAGACTGTTATCAGACCTACAGTAACATACGCAAGCGAAACATGGGTGCTCAAAAAGTCAGAAACAGACCTGTTAGAAAGATGGGAGAGAAAAATGCAAAGAGCAATATATGGAGGTGTGAAAATAGAAGGTCAGTGGAGAAGAAGAACCAATAAAGAATTGGAAGAACTATATCAAGAGCCAACGATTACGACGACGATCAAAGCACAGAGAATACGATACTTGGGGCACATAGAGAGAATGGGAAGTAAACGAATGCCAAAAATGGTACTTTCACGAAGACCAATACAAAAGAGGAGGAAAGGCAGGCCAAGGAAAAGATGGAAGGACAGTGTATATGAAGACTTGAAGAAAAGTAACATTGAGAGATGGAAAGAACTAGCATTGGACAGAAGGAGATGGAGAGAGGTTGTCAAGGAGTGTATAAAAAGACTGAAGTGTATTTAAATAAAATTTATAAGTTATGTAAGTTATATTAAGTTATTTACTATATTATTTATGTAATCAGAAATGTAAACATTTTAGCCCTAGGCCTACAAGGCCTGTTGCGCTTAATAAATAATAAATATACTACAAGGAGAATTGATGGGACTACAAATGGGTCTAAGTGGTATGTTCGCTTTATGAATTTTCGGCACTCCATAAAAATGTGGTGTATTACTGTAGTGAGGTGTCATTAATTTTCTTTTATTAATTTGCTTAGAAATAGTCAGTTTATCCATTTCCGGGCTTATTTTGGACGTATATTCTTTCACCATCGAGAAGGGGTGAAAAATATTTTTTTTAAATAAAGATACCTTTTATAAAAAAATGTTTCATCAAATTTTTCTGTAAGTAATGGTATACATACAGCCAGCTACAGGAAATTCTTCCTTGTGGATTTAAAAAAAATTATTTCTAACCAACTCACAATAAAGTCAAACGCAGTGTAGATACAATACTAAACAATACAATAGGGATGTTCACAAAAAATTAAAAAGTCATTTCAAACATGTAAAACGATTAAGAAACACCCTAGAAAATTGTCCAAAATTTCAACAAAATTGAAAAAGCCTTTCTATAAAAAATCTTTATTAGAAATCTAGCATTATTTTAAATTTCAAGAACGCTTAATTGGCCTGACGTCACTAGTTGCATACCCCAAGCGCGCGCCATTCTCATAGTGTTACTGTTTACCTGTTTGACGTTTCAGGTCATTTTATTTTGTTCTCTTCTTGTTTTATCAGGGTTAAAGTGGAGTTTTATAGTGAATTTGTTTAGTTTAAAGTGGATAGTCTGTTTGTAAGGACATATTTTGGGTTTTACAAAAATAAACAAATAAAATGGAAGAAGGTTTTCAGAAAGCCGATTCGTATAAACTACCGACTGTAGTGTAGATGTAGCAATGGTGTATGATTTATTGGCATCTTGTAAAAAAATAAATCTACCACAGCTTTACTGAGTATATATTCCATATAATTTTCCATGTCTTCTTTAAGCTAAAAACATAAATGCTTAATACTTCACAAAAAAAAAATAGAGAAAGTTGTATGCATGCATTGTACGCATGCATATTGTATACATACATTGGCTGGTTATTACTTTACCTTGGTTAAGTGTATTAAAAATATTTTTATTCTTCTTCATGTGCCTGGTCCGTTGTGGACGTTGGCTATCATCATGGCAATTTTAATTTCATTTGAGGTGTTTCTGAATAACTCGATCGATTTTTGTCCAAATCATTGGCGTAAGTTTTTAAGTCATGAGTGTCGTTTCTTCCGGGTCCGCGTTTGCTCTCTATTTTACCTTGCGTTATCAGTTGGAGTATACGATATTTATCATGCCTCATGATATGACCGAAATATTTATGATTTCGTTTCTTAATTGTAAGAGAGATTTCTTTTTGTTTTCCCATTCGACGCAATACCTGTACGTTGGTGTGGGTCGCCCAGGATATTTTGAGGATACGTGGGTACACCCACATCTCGAATGCCTCTAGCTTTTTCATTAATGTTTCCATTATTGTCCAGGCCTCTGCGCCATATAGCAAGACCGGAAATAATAACATTTTAGCAGCCGCATTTTTAGTGGGAGAGATATTATGTCGCAATGGGTGAAAATATTTCTCATGTATGTTGTTAAATGTTGCTATGTCCTTTTCAACTCTAGATCTTATTTCGGTTGTTTCGTATTTCGAGTTGACAACTGTTCCAAGGTAAAAAATATTTTTGAACTTGGGTATTATACATTTTCATTTCAACCAATCTTTTCACTAAATTATTAATGATTTTAATATAATATAAAGTAGTTATTTCAAGGTTTACTTTTACTGTATGTATTATTAGAATCCCGTTTTTAGGAATATCCCAGTTTAAGGAATACAAATTTGAGGTCCCGAAACTTTTTCATTTACTCTTTAAGGGGGTAAATGCAAAATCTTGGTCCAATGCTATTTAAATTCATTCATTTTTTTCGAATCCTGAGAAAACTAATAAGTATTTTTGAAAAATGTAAATGCAGAAAGAACAATTACATTATTACCAAGGGCCGAAAGTCTCTGGAAAACTTCTATAATGTTTATTTTATTAAGTTAGTTCTTTAAGTTAGTTATTTTAAGTTCTAGCTGCAGCAAACCATTTCTTTTTCTGTTTTAAATTGGCTGGAACGGTAATAAAAATCTTGTCAGAACTGTTTTTTGATGTATTTACACACCCAGGAACAAAACACCACTTATTTGGCTTTATTTTTAATAATTAAATACGTAAAAAACTGCGCACATTCAAATACACTGAGTAAATAAGTATACAAAACTATTCATCGATCAAAGACGTTACGACTGCTGACGTCACAGACCGTAGCCTCGCTGCAGGGTACCGTTTTTCTAGCCTCCAAGAAAATCAACATTATGAACTCATTTATCTTAAAAAATATACATTTTTAAACAGTTTTATGATTGTTACGTTTTTATATACCTTGTAATCTATTGAATTTAACTATATTTAAAAATTAGTGAACATCCCTATTATATTATTGTACAGAATAATATTCTGAACATGTTTTCTATACGAATATCGACTTCTTATTAACAAAAGCCATCGATTGTTACAGACACATCGGAAAAGGTTGCGACAGGGACACTTACTCGGTTCAGTCACAAAGGAAATTATGTGGCGCTTCTCCCTCTGCCATCGATCTTCTGCCAAATCCCGGAGTAGGTGCTGAATGGACAAAACCACTCATTTCGGACGAGGGTCATGAGAGCGATCAGATGTTTGAGTTTGACGGTAAGAACTTTGAGTTCCACTATGAATGATTATCTTATGACAATATAAATCAACTATTTTCCATATTCCGTTTTGTTTTTAAGGAGTGGATTAGTAAAAAATATTTAAAAAACTTTATATATATTTTGAGTAGGCATTTCTTTTTCCAGTCTCAAACTTAAACAGCAATTATTGAAATAGATTTTATCTACTCTATGCCATATTATGTATAAGTTTTTAGTTTGTGAAAACTGTCATTATAGATAGCAGTTCGTGAAAGGTTTAAAGTGTGCGTGAAGTAACAATGTATTTTAAATGGGATTTACTTTTTCGCACTGTTTTTGACACACTTTCATATACTCAAATATCCTTAACTTTCGCGTTGTCATGGTGATGACATAATGAGCAATAAATTACAACAAAAATTTTGAGTTTTGTGGTTTGAAAGAAATTAAAATTTTTAAATGTCAAAATTCTAAAAATTGTAACATAGAAATGAATTCCAGTGACGAAGAGTTACAGTTTTTTTTATTTGTTTATCGTAGATAAAATATTGTATGAAATTGTGCATGAAGTACTTTTTGCGAACTTACGCGATGTATAGCACTCGCTCCGTTGTCGCTCGTGCTCTAAACATCGCGTGCGTTCGCAAAAAGCATACTTCACGAACTGTTTCATAAATAACTATTAAATCCAAAGTTTTAGTTAGTTTACGTGGTTTTGAATCTGTTTAATACGCCAGTCAATGGGAGCAAGAATAGGATATTACCTCCGAATTCTATCCTACTGCATGGATTTTAATGAAATTTTGGGCCTAGCCTCTACTTATCTCCTAGTTCAAAGTCTACCCTATGCCGATGTGTGCTTTTATCTTGGGCGTGGTTCACACCCCTTTATTTTTAGTCCATAATCGTTGCAATGTATATTTAGTTGTTGAGCAAGGTGTTGCAATTCTTCTAGTGTTCCCGCTAAAAGTACGGTATCGTCAGCATATCTTATATTATTAAGTGGCTCACCGTTTATTATTAGGCCCTCATTGACTTCGGCCAACGCTAATTCTGAGATGGCTTCACTATATAAATTAAATAACAATGGTGATAAAATACACCCTTGGCGCACCCCACGACGAATCTGGATATCCTCAGTCAGTTCATTTTCAACTTTCACTTTTGCTGTCTGATTCCAGGTGATTTTAGGTGTATAATGCTACTAATACCTTTTGTAGTGCTTGAAAGTACCTTTAAAATGAGCTTAGTCGAGGCATTGAAGGATTGAAGTGTCGATTTTTTTGCAGTAAGACGGATTTTAATGCGGATTGGTGCGTTGGATTCGTGAGAATGTCAGGAAATTTTGTGAACTAATGTAATGAATAAGAAATCACAAATTGCATTTGTGCATAAGAAAAATGCATTTCAAAAATGCGTTTCGGTAAATAGTGGGAAAAATTGACTGAATTTTCTTACTCGGGGGTTTTTGGGGTCGCTGAAAACGAATATAAGGTCGGCGATAGTGTGCAAACTACCTGGTGTCTGCAGCGGGTGTAATAAACGTCTTCCTCTGGAGTATTATGGTAATTTGTTAAATAATTGGTCCAAACTTGTAACTCGGGGGTTTTTGAGGTCGCTGAAAATGAATATGAGGTCGGCGAGAGTGTGCAAAGGGCCTGGTGCCTGCAGCGGGTGTAATAAACGTCTTCCTCTGGAGTATTATGGGAATTTATCATATAATTAGTTTTGTTACTCAGGGGGTTTTTGGGGTAATCTATTTTCTTCGATGTAACTATAGTGATCGAAAAGGGTGGTATTTTTATTATAAATAAACATAAATTTTTATTATTATAATATATTTATGGCTAAAAAAGTTCGTCATAAAAAATTTATCGAAATTTATCTTTAAAATTCATTTTCTTCATCATTATCATCTTCTTCATTATTGCGTTCCTCTCTCGAGTCCCATGCAATATTTGTGCAATCAGAGTCTACACAATTTTTGCAGGCTAAATTACAAACTAACCCATGCTTCCTGGACCCGCATGAGTTGTCGCAGTCTTACTTACAACTACAGAATATTAAATTTAAAATGTTTGGAGACCTGGTTCTCCATCCTGGCTCCAGACCTGGCTGAGTCATTCTAACTGGAATTAATACATTATTTTGTAATTCCCATCCCCAATCGGTTGGGTTCATGTTACTGTCCTCTCCATGCAGCCAAATTTGTGTTTTAAATATACCCTTTTTAAATGCTGGGTAAATGCATCAACAGATGAAAGAATTTTTCTAATGACAATCTTTTTATTTTTGGCAATAGCCATTATAAGTACATTCTGTATCTAGTAATTTTCTCTCAAGGCAAAACGACATCATTCACTTGCGACTTAATGCAAACTGCTTTAAATGATATGAAATTAGAATTTAGTCGTTGCGATATTTATTTTTAGTGACCCCAAAGACCCCCGAGTAGTGAGTTTAAGCCAATTATATGATAAATTACCACAATACTCCAGAGGAAGACGTTTATTACACCCGCTTCAGGCACCAGGTAGTTTGCACACTTTCGCCGACCTCATATTCGTTTTCAGCGACCCCAAAAAACCCCCGAGTAAGAAAATTGAGTTAATTTTCCCACTATTTACCGAAATGCATTTTTTAAATGCATTTTTCTTGTGCACAAATGCAATTTGAGATTTCTTATTCATTACATCCACAAAATTTCCTGAAATTCTCACGAATCCAACGCACCAAACTGCATTAAAATCCGTCTTACTGCGCCAAAAATCGACAGTAAGGCCTTTTTTTGTGCTTCAATGCCTCGACTAGCTATATTATAGGTCCATTTCATTAAAACTAAGCGAGATATGCTGCAAACAAAATTGATAACTAATGTATTTTAAGAAAAAATGAGAAGTAATTTTAACCCCCATGCACCAAAATGTAAATGCATCCTTTTCCTTCCACAATACCTTTTATTGTAGTGTTATTTCTATGTTCAAAAAGTTGGACGGGTTTAAAATGAATGGTTAAAAAAAAAAGATAAAATTCAAGAGAGCATTTTTAAATTTTCTTAAAAATCTTCCTTTTTCTCCTTGTAACTTGAAAATGATAAGAGATGCAGTAATGAAAAATAAAAAGGAAATTTTTATCTGAAAAAGCTCTACAATTTTGTGTGGTATCTTTTTTTCGTATCTCTTATCTTTTTCGAGTTACGTGGAGAAAAAGGAAGATTTTTAAGAAACTTTAAAAATGCGCTCTATAATTTGATCTTATTTTTTTCAAAAACCATTCATTTTAATCCAGTCCAACTTTTTGAACATAGAAATAACCACTATAATAAAAAGTATTGTAGAAGGAAAACGATGTATTGAAATTCTGATGGATGAGGGGTTAAATATATTTCTTCTTAAAATACGTTATCGTCAACTTTTTTGCAGAATATCTCGCTTAGTTTGAATGTAATCGACCATTAATATTGCTCATTTTAAAGGTCTTTTCAAGCACTACAAAAGTTATTAGTATCATTATACACCTAAAATTGACAGTTTCTCTGTCATTTCAAGTTGAATACAGCGATTTGAGCATGTAGCAAAAAAAACAAACTCTGCTTACCTACCATATCCCTCTTTGTACTTTAACTAAAAGATTTATGAAGGAACGAATCTCTTTGTTTTTTTATAACCTACAGAAATATTTTATATAGTTTTTTTTAGATGCATAGTTTTTAAGGTATTCGCAAAATCCGTCCGAAAAGGTGTCATTTTTCAATGAAAATGGCCAATTTGCAACCACGAATAACTCAAATAAAATAGTATTGAGTTTTCAAAAAATAATTATAGAGCAGTTTTTGCTTAAAATTAGGTTCTCTAGCCTCTTCTGTGGCTATTTTAACCAAAACATTTTTCACCCCCGAAAAGGGGGGAAAAATTGATTACAATATCAAAATAAATTTTCAAAATTCTTTCATTTTACCACCAGGAAATAATAAATGATAACAATAAGAGTTATAATTAAACAATGTTTAATTGTTTAAATATAAATTTTATTTATTGTTCATAAAAATTTAAATTTCTGGTGCAGTATTATTATTGATATTGTTAAATTATATTTAGGGGCCCGAAAATTCTATAATGCCTCGGGCCTGATTTGAAGTGAAATAGACTCTGTCCTCCTTGTCTTGTATTCGGGGGGGGGGGGCGTTTCAGTTGCTACTTTATATTGTCATCCAAAGTATACAAAAAGTAATGTTCAACATCTTCACGTTTGGGCCCCCCTAAAATTTTTTATATTGGCGCCCATGTATTCAACCCAATGTTTCAAAATCTTCGAAGAAAATTCAAACAAACATAATTCTGAAAATCATAGTCTACTTAAAAAACTATGAGTACTAATAATGGATGTTACCGCGTCTGGTCCTTAGGACTTCTTGGGGTTGGCCGGTTCGACAATCCATTCATGTTATCTTGGATATCCGATTGGGAAATACATATTGTGCCACTCCTCTACCGCAGCCATCTTGAGCCTTATGAATGATGTAGGGGCTGGTACCTTTGCTCTTACCCGTTGGTTGAGGTCGTCCCAAATGTATTCAATTGCGTTAAGATCGGGGCTGTGTACCGGCCACGGTAAAACTTGACTCCTGACCTCATTAACGTACTTACGGGTGAATCTTGCGGTATGGCAACGTGCATTGTTCTGCATTAATCTCAAAGTTTTCACCAATCAATGGTGCGAAAGGCATGACATGGTCTTGGAGAACTTCTTCCACGTAACTTTGAGTATCCACACTACCTCTATCGAACACAACAAGATTAATACGAGTTTCGTAAGAGATACGTCCAAAAATCATTATTGACCCTTCTCGGTGAGCCACTGTTTCGGTTATAGTGTGTGGAGCAAACCTTTCATTTTGACGCTAGTAGACACGCTGACGTCCATCTGGACCTACTTAGTCCAGAAAGCCACTGCGCATCCGCTAGGAAAAATATTCCGATTCGGATCTTTTGCACAATCTTACTCAAAAAGAATTCCTTTTAACTTTGCATGTTGCCAGGACCAAAAGTTGGTCAAAAATTTTCTAAACGTTTTTTTTTGTTTTTTTCCTAAAATTTATTTTTTTGCATGGAACGAAGTTTTTTTAGGTTTTTTGGATCATTCCAAACAGAAAAGGTCTTTAGTGACTTTTCTCTAAAGTTGATAGTTTTTGACATATAAGCGATTAAAAATTGCGAAATCGGCCATTTTTAACCTTCAAAAACTATGTGAAAAACTTAAAATTTGAATGTTGCCAAGGTATGTAGATATTCTTTAAACATCGATTGATGAAATCCCGAAGAGTTTTTTGCAATACAGGAGTCAAAACTCCTTTGTTTTTTAATTTCTAATCACGCGTGCGTGACACTATTTTCCACCGTTGCATGTTTATACAGTATGGTGCAAATGAAGGAATAAATTCGTTATTCGTAAACCGGCGACTTTAAGGAAAAAAACCCGAAACAAGTCGATTTTTATTTTTAAGTTATGATATTGTGGCATATTATATGGTATACTAGTGACGTCATCCGTCTGGGCGTGATGACGCAGTCGATGATTTTTTTAAATGAGAATAGGGGTCGTGTGGTAGCTCATTTGAAAGGTTCTTCAATTCTCTATTCAGTAATGTAAACATTTACATAATTATTTATAGAGGGTGTCCAAAAAATTTTTATTAAATTAAATTATTTGACAAAAAAAGAAGTAGAAGGACATCCTGTATAAATAATTATATAAATGTTTATATTACTGAATAGAGAATTGAAGAACCTTTCAAATGAGCTAGCACACGACCCCTATTCTCATTTAAAAAAATCATCGATTACATCATCACGCCCAGATGGATGACGTCACTAGTACCATATATGCCACAATATCATAACTTAAAAATAAAAATCGACCTGTTTCGGAATTTTTCCTTATAGTCGCCGGTTTACGAAATAACTAATTTATTCCTTTCATTTGCACCATACTGTCGGTGGAATATACAGTCCCTGGCCATATTATTATGACCACCTATGATTTTTTACAAAAGTCAACTATTCCGCTAGTATATTTTGTTTAAAATATGATTTTTAAATTTAATTTTTTATATGTAATGTTAATGTCATACATTAACTATAATATATTTAATAATAAACAGCAACAAAATATTTGAAAATATTACATATTTATATTATTTTTAATATTTTGCTGAGTTCCTGACCTTAATCCCATAGAAAATGTTTGGGAGCTTTTAAAACCAGAAATTTCCAATGAAAATGTGACCAACAAAATTGTTTTGATTGAAGAACTAATATATCATTGAGACCACAATGACAAATTGAAGCAAAGTGAATTTAACTGCATTCAAACTATGCCAAGATGGGTACTGGCGTTAATCAAAGTTAACGGGGCTCAGCAAAATATTAAAAATATATAAATATGTCATATTTTTAAATGTTTTAGTGCTGTCTATTATTAAATATAACATATTTAATACTAAACAGCAATAAAAATATCACATATTTATATATTTTTTAATATTTTGTGGTGCCCCTTTAACTTTGATTACCGCCAGTACCCATCTTGGCGTACTTTGAATGCAGTTAAATTCACTTTGCTTTAATTTGTCATTGTGGTTCCAATGATATATTCGTTCTTCAATCAAAACAATTTTGTTGGTGACATTTCATTTTCATTGGAAATTTCTGGTTTTAAAAGCTCCCAAACATTTTCTATGGGATTAAGGTCAGGAACTCAGCAAAATATTAAAAATAATATAAATATGTAATATTTTCAAATATTTTGTTGCTGTTTATTAATAAATATATTATAGTTAATGTATGACATTAACATTACATATCAAAATTAAAATTAAATTTAAAAATCACATTTTAAACAAAATATACCTAGTGGAATAGTTGATTTTTGTAAAAATTCATAGGTGGTCATAATAATATGGCCAGGGACTGTAGTGTCGCGCACGCTTGATTAGCCATTAAAAAACAAAGGAGTTTTGAATATTGTATTGCAAAAAACTCTTCGAGATTTCATCAATCGATGTTTAAAGAATATCTACCTGCCTTGGCAATATTCAAATTTTCAGTTTCTCACATAGTTTTTGAGGGTTAAAAATGGCCGATTTCGCAATTTTTCAATTTTTAATCGCTTATATGTCAAAAACTATCAACTTTAGAGAAATGTCACTAAAGACCTTTTCTGTTTGGAATGATCCAAAAAACCTAAAAAAACTTTGTTCGATGCAAAAAAAATAATTTTAGGAAAAAAACAAAAAAAACGTTTAAAAAATTTTTGACCCACTTTTGGTCCCGGCAACATGCATATTTGTTAAAAGGGGTCCTTTTTGAGTAAGATTGTGCAAAAAATCCGAATCGGAATATTTTTCCTAGCGGATGCGCAGTGGCTTTCTGGACTACTTAGGGTTATTTTCGGCTCTCATCTAAGAACAATAATATGTTCTTTCATTATTCCACAATCCAGTCAGCATATTCTCACACAAAGCCAAGTCTAGCTCTACGGTGTTATGGGAGCAGCTGTGGGACGCGAGATGGACGGAAAGCCCTCAATTTCTTTTTGCCAGTCTTCGAATGGTACTTTCGCTCACACTAACATTTTTCACCTCAAAAAGACGCGTACGAGCTTCAAGAGCAGTGCAAAAGCGATTTCTTACTACGTTGCTGACAATGAAGCGGTCATCTCGAATTGTAGTACATCGATGTCGGTCTTAACCTGGCCTGTGGATGTATGAATCTGTCTCCTGAAATCGTCTGATAGCATCCCGTACAGTAGTTCAGCCCCTACATCCTTTGGAGAGCTCAGGACGGCTGCGATAGAGAATTGGCACAATATCCCCCAATCGGATATCCAGGATAACACGAATGGATTGCCGAACCGACCCCAAGAAGTTCTGAGGGCCAGAGGCGGAAACATCTATTACTAATACTCATTTTTTAAATTAGACTATGGTTTTCAAAATTATGTTTGTTTGAATTTTTTTCGAAGATTTTTAAACATTGGATTTTTGCTAAGCATCCCTTGATAATCGGCTTTTTTTCAATAATTTTATTGTTTTCTTTTCCTCGGAGCACACTAGTTCGCTCCCGTGGTCAAAAACCCTTTTAATTATATACTAGTTCGCTCCCACGGTTAAGCGTATTAAATATTGATCTACCAATTCTAGGAGCATTAATATTAGTCCAGAGAAATAAGGTTTTTGTCGGGACACTTGAGCAGCCAGGTTGCAAATGGATTTTTTGGGTACTATATACCTAATGCATTATAAATACAAAAATGCCCGTCACAGTTCGGACGAGAAACTTAGTTATTAACAAATAAGGGTCAAAAATTGCAGTTTTTTCGTTTAAATCGCTACAGGTAAAAATAGGGTAATTCAATATTTTATTTATAATATTCTTCTTTTTGTAGATGAGCCAAGGTTTAAAATGGCACTTTTTGAACTTTGGTCCGATCCTTTTTTATTTCGGAAAGTGCAAAATAAGACTAACATTTCAAAAATAAAAAATGTGCTATAACTTTTCCCAAAATGGCTTTAAGACTTTCATATTGCACGAAAAGTTGAGTCAAATATTCCATATAATGCACAAAAAATTTTAAGACGATTCGTTAATTAGTTTAAATTTTATTCAATTTGTTTTTCGCAAAGAGCTTTTTTTCGCAATGTTATTGTTCAGAAAATAATGATGACATAGCAATTCTGTGAAAACCACTTGCAAGAATAATAGTTATATTTTTAAAGTATTGAAAAAAATCATTAAAAAGTCGTTTTTATCACTCCGAAAAAAGTTTAGTAAAATAGAGTCATTTTTGGCTTCTAAACAATTTGAATAACTTTGGTAATATTGACTATAGAGTAAATCTACTTTAGGATTTCAAAAGCTGGTATTTTTATACGAATTTTCAGAAAAAAACTTTTTGCTTAGGTTAATTAGGTTCAAAGTTAGCCACTTTTATTGCAGTTACTTCTATATACATCAAATTCTCCTGTAACAGTGTTAGTTACCATACTACTCCGAAACGGCTTGGCCGATTTTTATAAAATTTTACATGTTTATCCTGTAGGACGTTGAAGAGGTTGTAATCTATTTTTTATACCCATAAGTTATAAGGGGGGTTGCCCCTGACATTTTTTTTTAATTTTTTTGGACAAAATTATCTACTTTAATTTTATATGATGTAGAAATAAAAAATACATGCAACCCTTAATTTTCACTCTTCTATCCCCAACCCCTATTTGTTAATAGCCATCTATATATTTACATCTATAAAATTCTCCTGTCACAGTGTTAGTTTCCGTACTCCTCCGAGACCGCTTGACCGATTTTTATGAAATTATATATGTATATTCGGTAGGTCTTAGAATCGGTCGTAATCTATTTTTCATATCCCTGAGTGATAAGGGGAGTTCCCCTTAACATTTTATAATCTTAGGTGGGGTTGTGTGTACATAACGTACTCTATAAGACTACGAGTACATACAAATTAAAAAAATTATGATCAGAATCCATCAACAAGTTCCAGCGATATTAATCGCAGCATATGCTTGCAGAATCAGTGTCATTTTTTGAGGGGTCTAGGACATTTCGGCGTCGCCGTTTCGGCGTGGCCATTTCGGCGTGGCCGTTTGGGCGTAGAGCCGTTTCGGCGTAGGCCGTTTCGGCGTCGGCCATTTCGGCGTCAGAGATTTTATTTTAGTTGACTAAATACCTACATTGGAGTCTATTAGTAAGACATTATTTTGAAAAAAATCTTTTAATATAGTTATTTAAGTAGATACATTGGAGTCCATTCTCCGTCTATATACCATATAATGTATGTCTAATTAAAGTTGAAAAATGTCAGTTATCATCTAATTAGCTCTGGGACAATTAAGAGAACAGCAATTATTATTAATATGCATTAATAAAAAATCCAATATAGGTATTTGCAGAATAAAATATAACAAAATGTTTATAAAAGAAATATATTTAGTTTATTTTTCTACTTGACCATTAATGTTAAAATTGTGTGACCAATGAACTCCAATGTATTTAAATAACTATATTAAAAGATTTTTTTCCAAAAAATTGCCTGACCAATAAACCTCAATGTAGGTATTTAGTCAACTAAAATAAAATTTCTGACGCCGAAATGGCCGACGCCGAAACGGCCTACGCCGAAACGGCCTACGCCGAAACGGCTCTACGCCCAAACGGCCACGCCGAAATGGCCACGCCGAAACGGCGACGCCGAAACGTCCCATTCCGTTTTTTGAGTGCACGTATTTTAGTAATTCCCCTCCACCGCCCACGAATTAATTCCGTTCGGACGCCATTTTTAAAGCTTTATTAACCACTCTGTTGAGGTTCAAAGTTTACTGAATCTTTTACACATAACCTATATATCTTCAACTTCAAAATGGCTCTAGTTAGGTTGCTTAATTGTTATAAACAAAGTAGCCGTCAATTAAATAAAACAAAGTGGCCAACTCTGACCGTAATTAACCTAGGCAAAAAGTTTTTCTTTGAAAATTCGTATAAAAATACCAGTTTTTCAAATTCCATTGTAGTTTTAGCCTACAGTCAATATTAACAAAGTTATTTAAATTGTTTATAAGCCAAAAATGACTCCATTTTAGTAAAAGGTTTTCTGAGTGATAAAAATGACTTTTTAATGATTTTTTTAAATGCTTTGAAAACATGACTATTCTACTTTTATGTTGTTTTCACAGAATTGCTGTATCATTATTATTTTCTGAACAATAACATTGCGAAAAACAAAGCTCTTTGGGATAAACAAATTGAATAAAATTTAAACTAATTGACGCATCGTCTTAAAATTTTTTGTGCATTGTATGGACTATTTGTCTCAACTTTTCATGCAATACGACAGTCCTAAATTTATTTTCGCAAAAGTTATAGCAAATTTTCTATTTTCGAAATTTTAGTTTTATTTTGCAATATCCGAAGCAACAAATAATCGCACCAAAATTCAAAAAACGCTATTTTAAAGATTTGGCTCATCTACTAAATGGAAAATATTATAAATAAGACATTTAATTACCCTATTTTTACCTGTAGCGATTTAAACGAAAAAACTCTAATTTTTGACCCTTATTTGTTAATAACTAAATTTCTCGTCCAAACTGTGACGGGCATTTTTGTATTTATAATGTATTAGGTATATAGTACCCAAAAAACCCATTTGCAACCTGGCTGCTCAAGTGTCCCGAACATGGTATATTTTTGCCTTATTTCCCTGGTGTATATCGGCAAAATTGGGACCGTACAAGTTCGGAAAAGCGACACCTGGTTTCTACGCTCTGCACTTTTATTCGCACTTTTAATTATATTGGCCAATCATATGGTCCTGGTTACTGGATAATTGTCAAGGCCATAGTCCAAAAAAAATAATAAGAAGAAAAAATAAGATTTAGGTTATGTTATTAAAACGTAAATAATGGTATGTAGTAAATAAAATTAGTTATTAAAATGCAGTACTGCAAGCAAAATACAATTAATTAAATTTACCTTTATATAATAATTGCATATCATCAATAATGTGGAGCAATATATAATTTTTCTTCTTAAATGACAATAGGTATGAAATGTACGTCAATTTGACAATTTCAATTGACAATATGAATTATTTACACAAGTTGAAATTTTTCTCCGCTATTCGTGCACGATCGTTTCGCGTATCCCTTCCAAGTACTTGCACACCGCGAACACTGTGATTTTTGTATTTTGTATAGAAGTTATGTAAAATATTATTTTTTATTTATATATCTCTGTATAAGAGAGTTGAACTAATTATTTGGTAGGTATAATATTCACTTCATTTTGGTCCCTGGTTTTAAAAATGTTGGTGATTGATTCAGAAATTCTATTAGAAATTTTGATTTATAATGGCCGAAGCGAATTTACCTGTGACCCTTTTCTGTTTGGTATTAAAATCTGACCGCCGCCGGAGCGAACTAGTATATGCCCCTTTTCCTCAGTGGTAGTTATTACTGTATCTTTCATAAAATGTGGTCCATGATTGACAATTTATGCAAATTGAAAGAAATACAAGGTGGGCGGTTAATTATGCCGGTGAGTGTAGAATGCCGAGATGCTCGTAATATTTGTGTAGAAAACCAATGGTATATCTCAAATCGCTATTAATGTTTGATTATGAAATGAAATTACAATCCTTAATCCCAATTATTAACTTACCTGACCCTAAAAAAGTTAATCGTCTTACTCGATATTGTCTCTAAAGTTTTGAGACTTTATCGGTTAGTTTAAGTTCTATTAGTTGATTATATACCTACTTTAGAAAGGAACTACAAATGGTAGCACTCTGCGGTTTTTTTTCATATTTAGAAGTCCATTGACCATATGAAACGATAAAGCCCCATTAACGTTGTAGTTCCTTTTAGTTCTCTTATTTTGAACATAATCAATAGCCTATTACTTTTTCATGGGATGTAGATTGCCAACTGTTTTTCCATCTTACATCTTAAATTGTATCTTCGATACTGAATATCTTCTGAATAAATCTTTCGATTATAATTATCGCCTTATTTCTAACTAACACATTTTGAGAACTGTTACGCCTTCTTATTATTTTATCCATTAATAAATTGAAAAGAAATAGAATTACTCTCTCCTTATTGGGAGTCCTCCATGTGCGATTCCTTCTCTTTTAGTGCCTATAACTTTTAGATCAGAAGAACAAAATTATTGTTAATTTTACATTACATTTACAAATAGATCTTACGACAAATTATTGTTAATTTTACATTCAATCGTACATACTATTTTACATTTTTATTTTTTGCGTTATATAAATTTTTCTTCTTCCTAGGTGCCACTACTGCGGTAACAATCCCAACATCTGTATTAGAGCACCAGTTGCCAACTACATTTACCATATCCACATGGATGAGACACGGACAACATCCTACCCAGGACAAACACTTGAAAGAGCACATTTTCTGCACTGCTGATGATCACAGTAAGTTTTAGATATCCAGAATATATATCTTCCTCTATACAGCGTTTCACGTTAAGAATAGAACATGCCGTACTCATTAGAATGAATAATGAATCGTATATCGGCAGTCGAGTTGCCACCCGTGCCCGAGAGGTTTGGCAACACTGTTCTTGAGTTAGTACAATGTGGTAAACATTCAATAGAAAACAATAATTAGTGAAATGTATCTTTGGTTAGGTCATTACAGATCTACAAAACAATTTTAGTTGTTGTAAAAACGAGTGAAGAATTTGGTCTGTCACTAAACATGAAGAAAACAAAATTCATGGTTATATCAAAGAAAAATATTAGAAAAATCAATATATATATATATATATATATATATATATATATATATATATATATATATATACTAAGGATTTCCACAGTTTTCACTGTATTCCTTCACTCAACCGTTCTCTCCAGCTCTTTCTGTCTTGCCAGTCCCCTTCCTGTAGATTTCTTCTCTCCATTGCTTCGTCTACTTCATCTCTGAAGGATCTTCGGGGTCTGCCTCTTTTCCTTTTTCCTATCGGGCTCCACTCTGTTATTCGGTTTATCCACCGATTTTGGTCTGCTCTTCTGACATGTCCGTACCAGGTTAATCTCTTCCGTTCGATGTAGTCTATTATGTCTTGAGTTCACTCCCATTCTTCTCTTAATCTCTATGTTATTTATTCTATCTCTCCTTGTTACTCTGCAGCTTCTCCTTAGGAATTCAATCTCTGTCGCTCTTATTTTATTTTTGGTTTTCTTATTTATTGTCCAATTTTCACACCCATAAGTGAGGATACTTCTTGTCATGGTATTATATATTCTTCTTTTTGTTTTTATGCTGATGTTCTTATCCCACAGTATCGGGTTCAATTTTCGTATGCAGTCTCTTGTTTGTCCTAGTCTATTTTTTATATCTTCCTCAGTTGTTCCTTTGTTTGATATTATAAAACCTAAATACTTGTACTTATCTGTTCCTCTGATTTGTTTACCTTCGTCTATTTCCAGTTGTTTTATTTCTGTATTCTCCGTTGTTAGGTATTCAGTTTTCTTTAGGTTTATTTCCATCCCATTCTTTGTATATTCCTGTTCCAGTTTCCTCATCAAGGGTATATAGATACTCATTCCTTACTGGTATACCCATTCCTTACTGGTATACCCATTCCTTCGCACTTTCTTTTCCATGGTTTCAGGGTCTTTTCCAGGAATATTTTGAATAGGGTAGGGGATGTGGAGCAGCCCTGTAGTAGTCCCTTTGTCGTCTTAAATGGACTGCATATTCGATTGCCCATTTTGATAGCTACTGTGTGATTTTTGTAGAGTGCCTTTACTGCTTTTATTAATCTTCGTGGGAGTTTGATGTCTTCCATTGCTTCCCATAGCTTGGTTCTAGGTATCGAGTCATACGCCTTCTTAAGGTCTACAAATGCCAGATGGACGGATCTATTATTGGCCATTCGTTTTTCTATTAGTTGTTCGACCGTATAGATGTGATCCAAGCATGCTTTCCCCGCTGTGAATCCTGCCTGGTCTTCTCCGATTTTATCCTGTATATATATTTCTAATTTTTCCTTTATGGTCTTTCCATACAGTCAGCCTATGGATGATATTATGCTGATTCCTCGATAGTTTTCGCAGTTTTTTCTATTTCCTTTCTTATATATTATATTGATGTCATATATGCTTGAGTCCATTCTGCCGGTAAGTCTTCTCCATTCAGTGCTCTCTCAAACATTTTGTGTATCGTGCGGAATAGCTTTTCCGATCCGTTCTTTATCAATTCATTTGGTATTCCGCCGGGGTCTTCTGCTTTTTTGTTCTTTAGTGTTTTGATCGTTCTTTTTACCTCAGCTAGGCTTAATTCGATTTCGTCATGTGTATAGATTTCTATTCCGTCTCTTTCTACTTTGATTTGGGGTTACTTTCGCTTAGCAATTTTTTATAGTATTCTTGCCACTCGTGTTCTTTGATTTGACCGATCTTGACCTTCTCTGTCTTATTTCTTTGGAGTGACTTTAAGATACGCCATGACTCTGAATTTCTCGTGCCTCCTATGTGTTGTTCTATTTCTGTGCATGTTTTTTCCCATCTTTCATTTTTTTCTTTTGCTACTTTTCTTTTTACTTCTTTATTTTTTTCCCTGTAGAGTTCCAAGTTACAAAAACATAGTTACAAAAGTTACAAAAACAAGTTACAAAATGTTACAAAAAACATAGTTTTTTGTGTTCAGGTATTTTATATGAAGTTCCTTCTTCTCTTTTATGCATTTCAGTGTGTCTTCATTTAATTTTGTATTTTGATTCTTTTTCTCCAAGAGCTTCTAGGGCTGCTGTCTTTATGCAGGTTTTTATATGTTCGTAAGTCTGTTCTAATGATTCATACCTAAACTCTTCTAGCTTTTGGTCCAATCTTCGTTTGTGTAAGTCTTTTATGGAGTCTTCTTCTAATAAGTTTATGTTGAATTTCTTTTCTTTTATTGAGCACACATTGACAGGTATTGCCGGAGTCGTAGATTCGTAAGTATCTCCCAAGGTCGGTTTCTGTTGGGTCCATTCAAAGGGGAATTCCATCCTAGCGATTACTAGTTTGTGATCTGTGCCGCATTCTGCGCCTCGTTTTACTCGAATTACTCGTTTTACTCTTATTTACGTGTAGATTGATACTAGAAAAATCAATCTACACGTAAATAATAAGACGATAGAACGAGTTCAGAATTATACCTATTTAGGGAGAAACATTAATGAAACAAACGATTATACCAAAGAAATCAGAGTTAGAATCAGAACAGAAAAGGCTAGAAGTGCATTTAATAATATTAAACAAATAATATGTAGTAGAGACCTCAGCCTCATCATCACACAGCCAAATTTGTCCACTGTCGGACATAGGCCTCCTCAAGATGTCTCCACCCTTCTCTGTCCTGCGCAGCTGCAATCCAGTTTGTCGCTATTCTTTAATAGTCCCCTTCTGGTTCCACGGTCTTTAAACGTAAATAGGTAACTGGCCTGAATATAACAAATGTAAGACAAACATAATTATAAAATGTGCGTGTGAAAGTGTGAAACGTCGGTCATATTCAATTTTTTTTGTTTTTTCATGTGTTGCATAATATTTTAACTCTTTTTTATTTATAACTAGCTGACCCGGAAGACTTCGCACTGCCTCAATAGATAAAAACAAACTTTTGTATACAATAAACTTAAACAAAAGGAATTCGTAATAAATAAACAAAAAATGCTCGATGTGAATGAGGTTTTATTATTATTTTTAATTAATTACACATTATGTTTGAAGTAATAAAGTTTAGTAAGAAGTAACAAAATAAAGTTTGTAGTGCAACAGTTACAATCTTAAATTTGTTTATCTTATAATGAATATAACAGCTTTATTTTATCTACATTTAAAACAACCCTGTATTTATAATTGGGTTCGGAGTTGTCCAACTATATAGCTATTGATTAATCAAAATAATATTAAATTAAATGAAAGTAAAGAGAATCTAATACAAATAAATAAAATTTAATAAATTGAAATAAAATAAACGAAAATAAATAAAATGCTTAAATTAAATCAAATTAAATAAAATTAAATGGAATTAAATAGAATTAATTAAAACTAAATAAAATTTTATAATTTGTTGCTTGTTCTTTTCGTGTACTCAAAACTTTTCTCCTGATTGCCGTTTGTCAGAAAAATTCGGTTCAGATATTTTTTGAAAATTTCGAAAAATTAAAAAATTCATATTTTACCCAATTTAAGTCCAAAAGTTAAACAGTTGCACTTTTCTTCTATAAAATTTGTTGCTCGTTCTTCTTCTGTCCTCAGAATATTTCTACGGCTTAAGATATTGTATTTCGGACACCGACTGCGCTAGAAAAAATTTTTTAGCACGGTTCTGCTCGGAATTCAGCAAGGAGTATACCTACTTAATTTCATATTTTTCACGTCATTATTGTGAGAGTTATGACGTCATACGCAACCCCTTATGACGTACGGGCATGAAATATAGATAACAACCTACTCAGAGTCCGGTCGAATATATCTGCCAAATTTCATAAAAATCGTCAAGTCGTTTCGGAGGAGTACGACAACAAACACTGCAACCGGAGAATTTTATATATTTATATACATATAACATGTTAAATATTTAAATGGCTATTAAAAAATAACGGTTGAAGTTAAAAAAGTGAAAATTTATGATTGTATGTATCTTTTGGTTCTACATCATATAAAATTAAAAAAGAAAAGTTTGTCAAAAAAAAATAAAAAATAATTATGGGGGGCAAGCCCCCTTTTCACTTAGGTTACTCGTACAACTCAGAAACCTTCCCGGGTTTATGTACAACAACTTTGATTAAGGTCATCATATGATAAAATGCATAGTTTGCGAGTCTATAAGGTACATACATACAAACATTCATTTTTATTTATACAGAAGAAGAAATGTTTAGATGGCTATTAAAAAATAACGGTTGAAGTTAAAAAAGTGAAAATTTATGATTGTATGTATCTTTTGGTTCTACATCATATAAAATTAAAAAAGAAAAGTTTGTCAAAAAAAAACTAAAAAATAATTATGGGGAGCCAAGCCCCCTTTTCACTTAGGTTACTCGTACCAACTCAGAAACCTTCCCGGGTTTATGTACAACAACTTTGATTAAGGTCATCATACGATGAAATGCATAGTTTGCGAGTCTATAAGGTACATACATACATTATTTATATAGAAGAGGAAATTATTAGATGGCTATTAAAAAATAACGGTTAAAGTTAAAAAAGTGAAAATTTAGGATTGTATGATCCTTTTGGTTCTACATCATATAAAATTAAAAAAGAAAAGTTTGTCCAAAAAAAATAAAAAATAATTATGGGGGGCTAGCCCCCTTTTCACTTAGGTTACTCGTACCAACTCACAAACCTTCCCGGGTTCATGTACAACAAGTTTGATTCAGATCATCATATGATGAAAAGTATAGTTTGCGAGTCTATAAGGTACATACATACATACATTCATTTTTATTTATATAGAAGAGGAAATATTTAGATGGCTATTAAAAAATAACGGTTGAAGTTAAAAAAAGTGAAAATTTAGGATTGTATGTACCTTTTGGTTCTACATCATATAAAATTAAAAAAGAAAAGTTTGTCCAAAAAAAAATAAAAAATAATTATGGGGGGCAAGCCCCCTTTTCACTTAGGTTACTCGTACCAACTCAGAAACCTTCCCAGGTTTATGTACAACAACTTTGATTAAGGTCATCATATGACGAAAAGCATAGTTTGCGAGTCTATAAGGTACATACATACTTAAAAACATTCATTTTTATTTATATAGATTGAGACATTTTAATAATATTCATAACTTTTTACAGAAATGAATAGACACCACTATGCTCTCTTCGTCCGTAACTGTAGATTGATCCTTCTCTTAAGGCGAGATTTCTCAGAAGGAGACCTCAACATCTTTAGGCCTGCTGAATGGAGATGGAAGATTTCACAAGTAAGTACTTATTTTATTTCGAAATTTCTTGATTACGGAATGAAAAATATTGCTCGAGTTATCGCCAATGTCATTTACTCGGATTTGTGGTCATGGTGTTTTTCGTTTATATAATAGTAAGTCACGGATCGACGATTTTACTTACTATTCCATTTTTCTTTGTCATAATCTTCATTTTACGTAATAGGCCTGGATCACGCGTACCCAAAAAAAAGTTGATTAATAGCAAGCTGAAAATTTGTTAATAGCTTAACGGTGTCCAGTCGGACAAACTTTGATGTATGGGAACACTGGAACAGGGGAAGTTTTAATTGTGAAACAGGTTAAAAATTTGAAACGTCATGTGGCAACACGCTTTAATTACTATTTTTGCTAATTTTATTTTTTAATAACTTTTTTCAAAACGGTCATATAAAATTCACATTTAATATACAAACCAGATGCTAAGAAGTTTTACGAAACGAAATGTATCCCTAACCATATTATGTTTTTGGTGTGTTTAGTTTAACAAACTGAATTCCCTATAAATTAATTACCTTATCAGACCTTATGTCAACGCACTTTGGAAATGCATTCGAAGGCGTTTCTTAAAACTACAGAAAGGTTCTGAGCTTTTAAAACGCCAGATGTAGTAATTTATTGCCTTTTCTAGCCATATTCTAAAACCGCAAACGTGATGACCGTGTTGTGCTCTCTTCAGTCTCGTCACGGCAGGTAGGCAGTTCAGACGCCCCTTCGCTGCCCTCAAACAATAAACAACCCTCTTACGCGATGAATAAGCACGCTTTTTAACCAAAAATAAAATAAATATTACTGTTCGTTGTTTACACTTATTTTTAATTGATTCCGTTAACACCCACCAACGGAACAGTCAGACTACGAAAACGTTCCGATCCGTTCAGAATACGACAACGTATTTTGTCGGACAGAACTTCCAATTGATTTGTTACCATTTCATTAAACTCTCATGCAAAAATCAGACTGGTATTTATCACCAACTGAGCATTTTAATAAGTCCAACACGAAGAATATGTCAAGTGACAGGAATTATATTGGTGATAAATAGCAGTCCGATTTTTGCATGAGAGTTTAATGAAACTGTAACGAATCCATTGGAAGTTCTGTCCGACAAAATACATGGAACGTTTTCGTAGTCTGACGTTTCAAATTTTTAACCTGTTCCACAATTAAAACTTCCCCTGTTCCAGTGTTCCCATACATCAAAGTTTGTCCGACTAGACACCGTTAAGCTGTTAACAAATTTACAGCTTGCTATTAATCAACTTTTTTTGTTCGCGGGATCCAGTCCTATATGTTCACGTGCGCCACAGAATCCACAGCCCAAACAACAACAAAAATGATGATAATGGCCGAATTGAAAATATTAAAAATTATCAAAGGAATATCCTTGTGGATAAATTAAAAAACCAGAAAATCAGAGAAAAATTAGAAGTATAGATTCTGCGGAAATGGGTGTAGAACATGCAGATGCATGCGATTTTCACCCCCTCTTCAAACACAGAAAAAAAAATTCAGATCGGTTTAACTTTTCCACACACATACATACATACATACATACATACATACATACATACATACATATCCACAAACATTTTCCCTTTTTTAAATAAAAATTGACTCATATTTCTGAGCTCGGTAACTTTTGAACGGTATAACCGATTTTCAAAATTAGACATGCGTTGGAAATGTAATGATCAGTACCATTAGAAGCCGCAAAGGTTGGAGTTAAACTTTCGAAGTTTTTGGGAGTTTTCGGGACGAGAACGAAAAACAGAACCTAAATAGGAAGGGGCGTAAAATACACACCCTTGGACCAAAATGGATGGTTGACATATGAATGGGTGGGTCTTTTCCTGAACTTTAAAATGGGAGTTGGCCCAATTTTCAATTCAGTCATATTTAGAAAATCGAAAATTTCATGTATATAATATATACACGAAATTATACACTACAGGGTGTAACAAAAATACAGGTCATAAATTAAACCACATATTCTGGGACCAAAAATAGTTCGAATGAACCTAACTTACCTTAGTACAAATATGCACACAAAAGAAGTTACAGCCCTTTGAAGTTACAAAATGAAAATCGATTTTTTTGAATATATCTAAAACTATTAGAGGTTTTTTGTTGAAAATGGACATGTAGCATTCTTATGGAAAGAACATCTTAAAGAAAAATTATAGTGATATTTGTGCACCCCATAAAAATTTTATGGAGGTTTTGTTCCCTTAAACCCCCCAAACATTTGTGTCCGTTCCAAATAAATTATTATTGTGGTGCCATTAGTTAAACTCACTATTTTTAACATTTTTTGGCTCTTAGTATTTTTTCGATAAGGCAGTTTTTATCTAGTTGCGGCTTCTTTTCTAATATGTTTACATAAAAATTTTATGAGGGTTTTGTTCCTTTAAACCCCCCAAATGTTTGTGTACGTTCCAATTAAACAATTACTGCGGTACCATTAAAACACAGTGAAAAATTATAGTGATATTTGTGCACCCCATAAAAATTTTATGGAGGTTTTGTTCCCTTAAACCCCCCAAACATTTGTGTCCGTTCCAAATAAATTATTATTGTGGTGCCATTAGTTAAACTCACTATTTTTAACACTTTTTTGCCTCTTAGTATTTTTTCGATAAGGCAGTTTTTATCTAGTTGCGGCTTCTTTTCTAATATGTTTACATAAAAATTTTATGAGGGTTTTGTTCCTTTAAACCCCCCAAATGTTTGTGTACGTTCCAATTAAACAATTACTGCGGTACCATTAAAACACAGTGTTTTTAAAACTTTTTTGCCTCTTTGTATTTTTTTAATAAAGCATCTTTTATCGAGATGTGGCTTCTTTTTTAATATGGTTCGAAATATACTTTAAAATGTAAATCATAAATAAATTTTCATATTATTACCAAGTCTCCATAACCGTACTTTACCATGTACAAATATGTGATGGATTTGACAAATATTCAAATATCTCTGAAAAAAGTACTAAGAGACAAAAAAGTTTTTAAAAACTTGTGTTTAACTAATGGCTCTACAATAATAATTAAATTGGAACGTACACAAAAGTTTGGGGGGGTTTAAAGGAACCAAACCCCCATAAAATTTTTATGGGGTGTCCAAATTTCATTATAATTTTTTCTTAAAATACTACTGCCATAAGAATACCATATGTTCATTTTCAATAAAAAATATCTAATAGTTTTAGATATATTGGAAAAAATCAATTTTCATTTTGTAACTTCAAAGGGCTGTAACTTTTTTTCCTTGCATATTTGTACTAAGGTAAGTTAGGTTCAATCGAACTATTTTTGGTCCCAGAATATGCGATTAAATTTATGACCTGTATTTTTGTTACACCCTGTATATTATAGTGTCGCGTGTAGGGGGTGTATGTGTGCGCCACTGGCGAGAACTGCCGTTCTCTGGTAATATTGGTTAAAATATCAAAAATCGATCCTTACTGCAAAATGTTGGGATCTAAAAATAATTTGACGCTTTTAAATATTTATTATAATTTTCCCATTTTGAAATAAATGTTCAAAATTTGGTTTATGTTAATTCTCCTGCACAATGAAATGTTTATAAAGTAAACAATACGCCTCAACTATATTTGTTATTTATGTTTCATTATCGAAACGTTATTTTACCTATTATGTCGTTTATTATTGTATTGTTATTGAATTAGATTACACGTGTGTTTTGTTTTCTAAATCAAATTACACTTTCTAATACAGAATTGTAAAAATATACAATGTCATGCATAAAACCATCTAAGTTATAAGTTTTAAACACACCCTTTACATTCAATCTTTAAAAAATACAAATGAAAAGTCTCACAATTGATTTTATGGTAACTTGTACTAATACACTTTAGAAGACCAAAAATAATAATTTTTTTCAAGAATTTTTTTCTCAGAACCTTTATTAAAAATGAATATATAACTTTTTACATTCATTTACTTTCATTTTTAATAAAGATTCTGAGAAAAAAATGCTTATTTTTGGTCTCCTAAAGTGTACTAGTACCTTACGACTACGACTGGTTTTGGGCTCTACAAATTCAGCCCATTGCCAGGTAAAAGATTTAGTGGAGTCACTGAAGGTGGATATGAGCTATTACCTCCGATTTCGTTGAACCTCCATCGATTTGCATGAAAATTGGTGAGTGGTTAGACCTTACGACTACGACTGGTTTTGGGCTCTACAAATTCAGCCCTATGCCAGGTAAAAGATTTAGTGGAGTCACTGAAGATGGATATGAGCTATTACCTCCGATTTCGTTGAACCTCCATCGATTTGCATGAAAATTGGTGAGTGGTTAGAGGATATCTTAAGGAACAAAGGTGACATGGTGCCAACTTGCGCTTTTACTCTGGGGGTGGATGCCACCCCTTCTCGGGGGTGAAAATTATTTTATTAAAAATAACCCCATAATTCGATAGAGGGACAAATTTCAAGCAATATTTGTTATATAAAGTTATTAAAATAAATCAAAACTTTTTGAGTTATTGAAGATCAAAGATTTTAATTTTTCTTGAGAAAAATGCATGTTTTTAACCAAGTTTTCATCAATAACTCAAAAAGTGTAAGTTTCTACAAAAAAGTTATTATTATCAAAATTGAAGCTAATAAAAAACTAAATAAACCCCTTACTACAAAAACCTTTTAATGTTAACTAAAAGTGAGTTATAGGTAATTGAATGTATATTTTTTTCGGCGAGTACAAAACCCGTAAGTATTCATGCTGAAATAACGGGAAATTGATGCATTTTATAACATAAACTTATAAAACATTTGTCAAAGTACTTAAAAATATCTATTAAATGAGCCCCCGAACATGTTGATAGCATTAAAATTTATGCTCCAAAATTTTTTCAAAATTTATCTTTTAAAATTTTTTTCAAAAAATGTTATTGTTTTTTTTAATAACTGCGTTCGTGTTTATGATATCAGGTTCATCTAAAAACTGTTTGAAAGTTAATTCCATGTGCTATTTAAGCACGTTGAACCTAATCTTCTAATACCCTTACTTTTTTAAAAATATAAGGTTAAATGACCCAGGTTGCATGGTTCCCACAGCAAAATTTAAGATTTAAACGTTTCTATCTCGGTTATGTTTTACCCTATAGAAATAGTAAAACAGGTAAAATATTTGGCACAGAAAAAACTAAAATTTGGTTATATATATTTTTTTACGTAGGTATATTGAGTATTTTTGGAGTTATTATCAAAAGAATATGAGAATTACAACAATTTTAAAAATTATGATTTTTTTAAATTATATCTTTTTTTTTTAAATATGCATTCTAAACCAGTCAAAATTATCGAACATATTACTTATGCTAATATAAAGAAGTTCTTGTAAGGATTACTATAAATTTTAATTTTTGTGGAAATGGCGTATGTTTTATCTTTCACTTTGTCCTAAAAAATTCGAAACGGTTCTTTAATTTTCATTATAACCTTTTCTTCTTTTATTCTATTACCTTGTTCTGAAGATCATTTGATAGGTATTCCGAAGTACTTTGGCAAATGTCTAACAGGAATATTTTATACATTGCATCGTTTTCCCGTTATTTAAGCTTGAATACTTAGATTTTAAAAATTAATAACCATTTTCAATTTCGTTGCAAAACGAAAATACAGCCGAACCATATTCCAGTCCAATCAGAGAGTGCTGCAAGCACCTCTACCGGTTTCGAAACTTATTAGTCTCTCATCAGGAGGCACATATGCTGCTCTCCCTGATCCAACCAAAACAAACCCCAGCGTGCAGTCCCGAATTGCAACGAACGAAATGGCATAGATGCCCTAGCGGCAACTGCTAGCAAAAGACTAAGTTTTCACTCTAATGGCATATAACATATCCCACCAGAATGAAAACAATGGGAACCTTCTCTGGTTACACCTCCGAGGCTTCTACAATTTGCAAGCCATACGGATGCTGAGACTAAGGAAGATGAGGGAATTCTACAATTTACAATTCACGTCACATCTGCTCAGCGCGGTAAAGTTCCAACGAGACTGGTTCCCTTCATACTCCACACAGAGTAAATGTAAATCAAAAATGAATAACCATTTTCAATTTCGTTGCAAAACGAAAATACAGCCGAACCTGTTGTTTTGGTTGGATCAGGGAGAGCAGCATATGTGCCTCCTGATGAGAGACTAATAAGTTTCGAAACCGGTAGAGGTGCTTGCAGCACTCTCTGATTGGACTGGAATATGGTTCGGCTGTATTTTCGTTTTGCAACGAAATTGAAAATGGTTATTCATTTTTGATTTACATTTACTCTGTGTGGAGTATGAAGGGAACCAGTCTCGTTGGAACTTTACCGCGCTGAGCAGATGTGACGTGAATTGTAAATTGTAGAATTCCCTCATCTTCCTTAGTCTCAGCATCCGTATGGCTTGCAAATTGTAGAAGCCTCGGAGGTGTAACCAGAGAAGGTTCCCATTGTTTTCATTCTGGTGGGATATGTTATATGCCATTAGAGTGAAAACTTAGACTTAGATTTTAGTACTCGTCGAAAAAAATACACATTCAATTGCCAATAACTCACTTTGAACTAACATTAGTTTTGTTCTTTATGTGAGGATTGTATTCAATTTTTTATTATCTTCAATTTCAGTAATAATAACTTTTTTGTAAAGGCTTATAGTTTTTGATTTATAGGTGAAAAACCGATTTAAAACATGCATTTTTTACGAAAAAATAAAAATCTTTGGTCTTTATTAACTCAAAAAGTTGATTTATTTTAATAACTTTATACAACAAATTTTGCTTATAATTTGTCCCTCTATCGACTTATGGTATTATTTTTAATAAAATAATTTTCACCCCCGAGAAGGGGTGGCATCCACCCCCAGGGTAAAAGCGCAACTTGGCATCATGTCACCTTTGTTCCTTGAAGTATCCTCTAATTACTCACCAATTTTCATGAAAATCGATGGAGGTTCAACGAAATCTTAGGTGAAAACCTTCAGTGACTGCACTAATTACCTAATCCCTAAAAAAGAAATAGAAAAAATTTACAAACATTCATCAGACCAATAATGACATACGCAGCAGAAACACAACTTGACACAGAGAGGACAAAATGAATGCCAGAAACAACAGAAATGAAAACTTTTTGAAAAATTGACAGTTACGCTTACGCGGCAGTTTCACAATCAGTTCACTGTTATCGCAGCGCCTTTTAGCGGTGGGGATATTTCCACTGTGATGGGTTTTACTGCTACCTACTGATTCACTACCCGTATGTCCAAATGAAACAGTCGGTTTTTAAAGATGGCGCCGAATAAAAAAATAGGTGTAGATGGTGTAACGACTTATTTATTATTATTGAAGGAAAAATTATTATTGAGAAAAAGTACCCTCAGTGGCGAAACGAATATACTTACAGTAAAAAAATATTGGATGATTAGAACGTTGGACAGTAATATCATCTGAGCTCATTCCTGTTCATTGGCTATCATGACTTTTCTTTTTCTAGTAGATACGTTGCTCTTATGAATGATGTCTTCTTTTTTACGGTGTCTTCATCTATACCCATCTTTTCCGCAATTTTTGCAATTGAATCTTTTCTTTTCACATTATTCTTGGAAATTGGCGATTTTATATCCCATAAGCACTCATGTTCGCGCTATAATTCGATTAATAAAACACTATGGGACAGTTAGAAGTAAAGATATACGACGAAGATGCATGGTGGGCACTTTAATAACTGGGTAAAAATAGAAGATTGGAATGGAATGACCACATACGCCGAATGACAATTTCAGACGAGAGAGGCGAGAGACGGTTCCCCAATAGGAAGACGATCAGTGGGAAGACCACGAAAACGATGGAACGACAACTTCCTCGAGGCACATTGAAAAACAGAAAAAAACCTGAAAAAACAGACAGAGCCATGTCTACACAAAAAGAAGAAGAAGAGAGAAGAAGTGTATTAAAAGTATACTTAGATAACGGTACAAAGACAATGGTTTATAATAGTGTTACAAAACTGTCTGGACTTTTCTATGATCTTTTAGGCACTAATGTTTAATTTTAATTAACTTTATTTATTTTGAATAACTTACAACTAAACAAATGAAAAACACTGAATTTATATCTTTTATTTTACAAACTACGATATCTAATTTATTTATTACACCAAATCAACTAATGTATCTAATTACAAATTCAAAAAATATACCGCGCCCGTTACATATCAAAGTACACCGACGGTTTCAAATTCGCAACTAACTGAATATACAATTTTGTAGCCTTTTTATAGAAACATAATCTTTCGCGAACATTCCGGAAGGAAATTGTATGTTTACATAATACAAGTAAAAGAATAGTACAGAAAAATCGAGAAACAATATTTACATAATAAATCAATAAAACTTCTAGAATGAAAAAGAAATATCGAGGTGGGTACCTGTTAAAAAGGTCCCCTTTTAAATGCATTCACAAACAAATAAACCAAATTCAGCCAACAAAAAGGGTCTGTTAAATTATAATAAACAGGCCAGGAGCTGAAAACAGTCGGGTGACATAATTATGTCACAATAGGTATACTATCTGCTCGATTCTAACAGGGTAGTGCTGGTATAGAAATAACCTTACTGAATTGATGGATTCGGCCGTTACTTGATGGAAATTCATTTTATTTAACAAATAAACAATATTTCCACAACATCATAACTTAATGTCACTACAGCTGTTTCGGACAGCTTTTCTCAAGTGAGCAGGTGGGAAAGATGTAAACACTGAATAGACTGCGTACAGGTGTAGGAAGGACTAATCAAAATATGATGTCCTGGTCAAAGGTGCTAAGATAACATCAATGCAAACTAAAACTAATGGTAAATAGAACAGTATGATAGACGTGTGCTTATTAAAATAGAAGGAGAACATTGAAATGTGTTTTATTAAGTAAAACTAGTAATAAAATAATATTAATGTTGAAACATGATGTTTGTTACTAAAATCATTGTTTTCTGTCACGTTTAGGTTTGCGACGACCAATGGCATCATTTCGCTATCAACGTCCGTTTCCCTGACATTCAACTCTATATTGATGGACAGTTGTTCAGAGCCGAAAAAAAGAATCCTGAAGTAATCGACGATTGGCCTCTTCACCCCACCAAAGGAATCAATACTACTCTTACTGTTGGAGCTTGCTGGCAAGTAAGTATAAATACAAATTAAAATATGCAATCAGTTTTCTTTTAATTCTATTTTCTTTGATCTTTCCAAGTACTTCGATACCTTTTTTTAAGAATTGACATTTTTCTAGCCCAATATATCTTCCATTAGTATTCACATATCTCTCAACAGAACAGATTTTACATCTCTCATCGTATTATAATACGTCTTTAGACTTACTCTATTAATCAAGAAATTTCAACTCAAACCCGCAAATCCATTGTAAGTATGAGTTACATTAACACTAACAAAAATCCAAATTTGAAAGTCTTAATATAAAGTCCATATTGCTATTGTAAGGTAGTGACTCCTTCTATTTTTCATATCTTTTTTGTTTTTAATTGAGTCATCTCCATTTAGGACTAACACGTTTATTTAATTTATTTGTTCACCTTCTTATATTTTTCTTTGTTTCTACTTCTTATGTCTCATAACTTTCTGCACTGTATCGATATTCTATCTTCTTATTTTGTGCCCTGTGTTATTTTACATCACAATCTTTAAAATTGTCTCCTTAAAATTTTCGTTTTTTTTTTTAAATAAACCTCATTACATTTTCCTATGATCTTTTCTGATGTATTCAATGCATTAATTTGTTTCAGGGTTCCGATAATAAGATGAGACACCATTTGAAAGGATATTTAGCTGGACTGAGCATCCTTCTCGGAGAAACTGAAAAACCAGAAGTCCTAAGTTGCCTTCATCAATGCAAAGAAAGTTTACAGGTAAAGTATTTCTTCATATTCTAACATACGCAACCAATCAAACCAGGTTGGTTGAAATATGTATATTATCATACTACTCCTGCTCAAAAAACCAGATACTTATAGACTAAGAGCCGCTATAGGTGAAATTTGCTAATCATTTTAGGCACGATAAGACCCTATAACTTAAATAGTATAACCTAAAAGAAAACGTATGAACACTGTGCCGTCACTTTTTAGTGGCACGTACGTCGACAGTGGCGCATCAAACTTTCCATTTATGCACGGGATAAATAAATTAAAAGGTACCCTCCCTCACTCCCAGAATTCAATTTTTTTCATCTTTTTAAGTTCTATGTGATTAAATAATAAGACTCAGCGTAATTTTAAGCCACCACCCCCTTCCCCTACCATCAAAAACTTCATTTTTCGTTTTTATTTCTTTTTAGGTGGGATGCAATCAATTTTAAAATTTCAAAAAATTTATAGGCATAGCTGAGGCTTTTACAAAACATGTCTATTTTTTTATAGATCCGTAGGTTGCGTGTACATAACCTCAAAAAAATTTTAAAACCCCCAAAAACCCCATAAAAACAGTTTTTTGGATTTTTGAAAGTGGCGAACCTAACGGAAAAATCTGGAAAAAATTAAAATCATAGTGTTTGATAAAATACACAAAATAGAAAAAAAAATAGACCTCCAGCCACCTCCATAAAAAAGTTATACGCTTTTCTCAAAAAAAAACAATTAAAAATTTTTTTTGAGGTTATGTACACTCAACCTACGGATCTATAAAAAACAAACATGTTTTGTATAAGCCTCAACTATGCCTATGAATTTTTTGAAATTTTAAAACTGATTGCATCCCACCTAAAAAAATAAAAACTAAAAATGAAGTTTTTGTTGCTGGAGGATGGGGGTGCTGGGTTAAAATTATGCTGTTTTATTATTTAATCACATAGAACTTAAAAATATGAAAAAAATTGAATTCTGGGAGTGAGTGAGGGTACCTTATAATTTATTTATCCCGTCCATAAGTGGAAAGTTTGATGCGCCAGTGTGGACGCACGTGCCACTAAAAACTGACGGCACAGTGTTCATAAGTTTTCTTTTAGATTCTACTATTTAAGTTATAGGGTCTTATCGTGCCTAAAATGATTAGCAAATTTCACCTATACCGGCTCCTAGTCACTTTGTATGTTTTTTTTAATTATGTCAGTGTATAGTAGTAGTTTTAATGGGGAGGAAGTAAACCTTAAGAGGAAACAGTAGCGATCAACAGGTAGCAAAAACGCGTTCCAAGATTGCGGCTGTAATTTTGAATATTTTTTAGAGATATTTGGCACACGTATTCGTAATATAATAAAGAATAGCGGTACAGAGCCCAATTTGAAAAATATATTAATATGTGGAAATTACTCTGTAATTAAATACAATATTAAAAAAACGAGCTTGTACCGCCATTAAGAAGAACAAAAAAATACACTTTCTTCAAATAAACTTTTTTATCCGATGCCTAGATTTTGTGTCATTTTGGAACTACTAATGAAATAAAAAATTTTAGTAGTTCCAAAATAACACAAAATCTAGGCATCGGATAGTTTATTTGAAGAAAGTGTATTTTTTTCTTCTTCTTAATGGCGGTACAGGCTCGTTTTTTTAATATTTTAGTTAATTACAGAGTAATTTCCACATACTAATATATTTTTCAAATTGGGCTCTGTACCGCCATTCTTTATTATATTACGAATACGTGTGCCAAATATCTCGAAAAAATATTCAAAATTACAGCCGCAATCTTGGAACGCGTTTTCGCTACCTGTTGATCGGTACTGTTTCACTTTAATAATATGAGACGTTCATTCACAACAATAAAAACGGTTCTTTTAAAGTTTTTAAATGATCGCGTCACCATAGAAACCAAATTTTGATATTTGGCAAAAATGACACTTATGTTGTTTCCTAGCTCCTAGCAAAAAAATTTTTTGCATTTTTATTACATTTAGGAGAAGTTTCACGTTTATTCTGATAAATTCAGATCACTGTTCATTATTGTTTTCAAATCGTGTCAGTATGACTACAGAAAATATACAAAACTTATGGCATTATGTGAAGATGGTCGCAGTATACATCCTATTGCAAATCATTTGAATATTGCAAAAAGTAGAAAAGTACCGTCCATGATGCTCTTACAAAATCGTCAGACTGGAGAATACGCTAGAAGACCAGGATCACGCATAAAAAGGTGCAGAGATCAGCGTGATGAAATGTTCTCAGTAAGCGTTTGTTATAACCTCGAGGAACTCACATTTCTGCATAAACTGTAAGAAGAATCCTGCATGAAAGTGGTTTACGTTCTCATAAGCCAGTAGCTTGCCCTAAATTAACAGCAGCTCATCGAGATATGAGGATGAGATTTATGAATGAACACAGGGACTGGACTGTTCGGCCATGAAGTGTTGTAATGTTTTCTGACGAGTCCCGTTTTTGCTTACGATCTCCAGACGGACGCGAACCTGGATGGAGATCTAGAGAACGATTTGCACCTTGCTGTGTTTCTCACCAGAACGCCTTTTGGTGGGGGAGGTGTTATGGTATGGGCGGGTATTTCTTTCAACGGGAGAACCAAATCATTTTCATCGAACGCGGAACTCTAACAGAAGACAGATACCTACGACAGTGTCAGAAAGACAATATTGTCCCCTATGCCCCTTTCGTTGGGGGTAATTTCTTATTTATGCAGGACATAGACTACCTAAATACTGTCGGAATTCCCGTTTTGGATTGGCCCACTTGTAATCCTGACATGGATCCATTAGAACATTTATGGGACATTTTAGGGAAAAAGATTTAAAAAGGCAACCATTGCCAGAAACGATTCAAGATACGAATACCGCAGAACAGATTCACAAATGATATGCCTAGGTGTATTGAAATCCTCTGCAGATGTAGGGGAGGCAATACCCGATACTAAACCTAATACTCCAGGGAAATAAGCTAGAAATAGACCATGTTCGGGACACTCAAAGATCCAAGTAGCTGACTACTTTTTTAGTTATTGTAGACCTATAGGAAGAAAACCTACCTGTTTCCTGCCTAGAGCTAGCTTCCGTTTTTTAATTATTAACAACTTTGTGCAAAAATTGCGATTTTTTCGATTTTTTGCACCCCACTCAAAAGCTAAACAGTTGGCATAAAACTACAAAATGTAATTTTTTAGAACATTGAAAAACCTTCAAAATACCGATTTTTGATAGTTAAAAAGTTAATTTGTTGCTACACAAACTGCAAAATAAGTAAAAATCCTTATTTGTTAATAACTTTTACTGAAACTACTTTAGAATTTTAGTGTTTCACCCAAAGGTAGGTATTGGGGTACTTAACAAACCCTCAAAATTTGAGACCGATCCATTAATTAGTTTAAACGTTATTATATTTGTTTATCCCAGAGACCTTTATTTTACAATAACATAAGACAGAAAATAATGAAGATAAGGCAATTCTGCGTATGTCAAATGAAAGTAGAAAAGTGATACTTTCAAAATGTACTAAAAAAAGATAAAAAATTATCTAATATAGTCAAAAATTCTAATGCCAAATTTTTGAAACTTTGTAGTTAATAAACATTTAGAACAACTTTAAAAATATTGTCCGTAGAAAAATCATTTTACATATTCGAAAAGTTGGTATTTTACACGAATTTAAAAAAATGTAGTTAAATTGGTGACTAGTCGTGGTAAGTGAAGGGGGAGCTGGGAGCCGACAAGTGCATGAGTTCAAAATCTAAAAAAGGCAACTTAAAACTACATACATACTATCATTTTCTATATCTCGGGATCTACTGAATATATTTTAATCTTTCTTTTTTTAATTTGTATGTAATTTTTCTGTACATTACAAATATGCAGTTTGTCTATTTGCAATTTGACATTTATTAATTATTAATAAACAGTCCAATTTGTTTAAACAATTTTTAAAAAAATATTTTTTTCCCAAAATACAATGTTTTAATCATACTATCATTATTAATCATAGAAAAAGTTAAGGTATACTTTATTAAATAATAATTATTAAAAAATTATTTAATAAAAATAATTTATTTATTAAAGTGTACTTTAACTTTTTTTATGACCATTATTGATGCTATGATTAAAAAAATAGATTTTTGTAAAAAAATATTTTTTCAAAATATTGTTTAAACAAATTAGACTGATTATTAATTAATAAATTTATAAAAAAATTGCATATTTGTAATGTACGTAGAAATTACATACGAATTAAAAAAAGAGATATCAAAATCCATTGAGTTGATCCGGAGATACAGAAAATTGTATTAGTTTGAAATTGCTTTTTCGGTATTTTAACTCGGTGAATTCGTAGGTTCCCCCTAGTAACCGTTTGATCTACATTTTTGAAAAATCGTAGAGGGTGCTCTGAAGATACAATGTTTGTGCAAATTAAAAAAAAAATACAAATCCCATTTTTTAAAATGGCATCAATGAAATTTCTTAATTATTATAAACAAATTAGCTGTGAATTAAAAAAACACATGGCTAACTTTGTCCCAAACGAACCCAGGCTAATTTTTTTTTATTTGAAAATTCGTGTTAAAATACTAGCTTTTCGAATATATAAAAAGATTGTTCCTATGGACAATATTTTTAAAGTTATTCTAAATGTTTATAAACTACAAAATTTCAAAAATTTGTCATTGGGATTTTTGATTATATTGATTAATTTTTTTATCTTTTTTTAATACATTTTGATACTATCAGTCTTCTACTTTCCTTTGGCATCCTCAGAATTGCCCAATGTTCATTATTTTCTGTCTTATGTTATTGCAAAATAAAGGTATCTGTGATATACAAATAGAATAACTTTTAAACTAATTAATGGATCGGTCTCAAATATTGAGGGTTTGTTAAATAGTACCAAAATACCCGATTTTGGGTGAAACCCTAAAATTCTAAGTTAAATTTAGTAAAAGTTATTAACAAATATCCATTATCATTTATTTTACAGTTTGCGAAGCAAAAAATTAACTTTTTAACTTTCAAAAATCGGCATTTTGAAGGTTTTTCAATGTTCTAAAAAATTAAATTTTGTAGTTTTATGTCAACTGTTTAGCTTTTGAATGGGGTGCAATAAACCGCGATTTTTGCACTAAATTGTCAATAATTAAAAAACGGATGCGAACTCTAGGCAAGAAATAGGTAGGTTTTCTTCCTATAGATATGTCTACAATAACTAAAAAAGTAGTCAGCTACCTGGATCTTTGAGTGTCCTGAGAAAATCCTTATTTTTCTGGTCTATAAAGAACAGCCAACTGTGGCAATTAAAATTTTATTTTTTCATTTGTTTAATTTTTCGAACAATGTTAATTTTTTGTGTTACTTATTATTTTCTTGTGGGATACTTATTTTTCCCATTATTACTTTTTTAGTAATCACCTGAGGGACTGCATACGTTCAGACAATAAGCGTCTCTTTGTAAAGACCATGATGTGCGTCTCTTTGTAAAAACCCAGAAGTCGACTTTACTAAGTAACAAGGCATTTACTCAACACACACACTACACATTACTCCCCTATTATGAAACCATCGTGACTGGCTGAATGACTGACTAATGTCTATGCCATTAAAAAAATACTTTTTTATGGTTCTAAATAAATGATTTCTATTATTACTGTTTACTACTTCCCGTTTAAACCACTTACTACCTACAGAATTAAAAAAAAAACAAACAAAATGTAAGTGTCCGGATTTTTTTGACCAGGAGTGTATTATAATTTAAACCGGATTATAAGCGTGACAGAAAGGTCAAAATAAGTACATATAGCAGCGTGTCTGCTTAAGTTGGAAACATGGGAAACTTTTTTATTATTAATTTTACGAAAAAAAGTTATTCTTCATAAAAAGTTCTGCAGGCTCTAAAACCTAAGATTCAATCATTAGATATCAAATTTTATCAATATTATACGAGGTATGTCAAAAAATATGAATTTCGTTCAAGGGTAAAGTACCTTTATTTCTCTGAATACCGAAAATTCTTATTATGAAAAGTTGTTTAGAATTAAAAACTAAGATCAAATATGCAATTATATGCTTCTAATTGAAAAAAAAAAATATTTTCCAAACTTTTCTCAAATTTATGGATACCTAACTTCAAATTTCAGACAGGTCTAAGCAAAACATGTCGCAAAAATAAGCAAAGTTTTTATGAAATAAGCAAGATTCAAGAAAAAAAACCTGTAAATAAGTGTGTGTTTTTGTGTTTTATTGGCACTG
The DNA here is from genome assembly GCF_917563875.1 of Diabrotica virgifera virgifera. Lineage (NCBI taxonomy): Eukaryota > Metazoa > Arthropoda > Insecta > Coleoptera > Chrysomelidae > Diabrotica > Diabrotica virgifera. The sequence continues at coordinate 69,411,146 of NC_065445.1, read as the reverse complement.
GTTTTCACAACCAAGTGGCCAGTCAATTTCAAAAAACCTCTAAATAAACATGGATATAATGATATAAATATGAATAAAGGACATTAACATTAAATTACATTTATTTTTAATTATCGTATTATTAACAATAATACTCTGGGCTAATTAGCAAAATTCATGGAAAAGTTATTTACCAGCAATTTTATTGCTGGAATCGAATTATAAGATCCTATATATTAATAATATAGGTATGCAAAGTCCGCAGATAGTGTGCTACTTTTTTTATAAACAAAATGGCGCCGAAAAATTGTATTTTTTTCAATTATTGCTCTATAACTCCAAAGATTTTAACTTTACAACAAAAACACCCAAATAAAAATTCACCGCAATTAAATTCTGCATAGAGATATGTTTTTCACGATTTGCTCCGACGAAAATTTTCCTCGGAAAATGCGTGTTTTCCTAACAAAAACTCTAATTTTCAAATAAAGTTTTAGGTAAGTAATTATTAATCAATAATTAAATAACTTAGTGACATCAAAGATTTCTTGGCCTAGATTGAAATTCCAGAAGCCTGTGAAAATTAAACGAATATTTTAGCAACAATTCAATTGTTAATTAACAATTTACGATCGCAATAATAACCAAAATAATCATGATACATTGATCAAACTTATAAAGATTATAAAGATGAGATGCTAATTTAAGATTTTATCGACAAAATATAAATTTTTCTTTTTTTTGCATAATCTTTAAATTCTGAAAAAAAAATAGTTATAATACGCTGGTCTAATTAGTAAAGTACAAAGAAAGGTTAATTTACCAGCAATTTTATTGCCGGAATCGAATTATAAGATCCTATATATTATTAATATAGGTATGCAAAGTCCGCAGATAGATACTTTTTTTATAAACAAAATGGCGCCGACAAATAGTATTTTTTTCAATTATTGCTCTATAACTCCGAAGATTTTAACTTTACACCAAAAACACCCAAATAAAAATTCACCCCAATTTAATTCTACATAGAGGCATGTTTTTCCCGATTTGCTCCGACGAAAATTTTCCTCGGAAAATGCGGGTTTTCCCAACAAAATCTCGAATTTTCAAATAAATTTTTTGGGCCAGTAATTATTTATCACTAATTATATAGCTTGGTGAAATAAAAGCTTTCTTGGTATAGATTATAAATTCAGAATCCGGTGAAAATGAAACGAATATTTTAGCAACAATTCAATTGTTAATTAACAATTTACAGTCGCAATAACAACCAAAATAATCATGAGACATTGATCAAACTTACAAAGATTATAAAGGTGTAATGCCTGTTTAATATTTTGTCGACAAAATATAATTTTTTCATTTTTTTGCATAATCTTTAAATGTTTTAAAAAAATTGTTATAAACAAATTAACATTTCTCAGAAATTGTTTATTATATTCTAATTTTAAAAAATACTTAAAATGCGCATTTCATAGGTCTTGAAAATGAATGCTTTAAAAAAATTTTCCAACCATTTGCAAAAAGGTTATGAAACAGCAAAATAAATATACGAATTCTCCGTTGTTTATAATTTGTTTTAATTGTTTCAAAGCTTAAAAGTGAGTCTATGGTACAATCTAATTACTCACAAAAAATGTCAAAAATTAGTGCAATGGTTATATTTTAATCAAAGATTAAAAATACTTTTTTTTGTAATTTTTAGCGCAAAAGTAGGCCTGATACAGAGTCGGAGCTATAATGTTCACTCGAAGCGACTGACACGCCGCATACATTATTTATTAAAAGTGTACGTCGCGCGGTCGACCGTCGCTCCGAGGGAAAATTTTAGCTACAGTACTGTATTATTCTACTTTCGCGCGTGTAAATTACAAAAAAATATATTTATAATCTTTAATTAAAATATAACCATTAATCTGATAATCGATATTTTTTTATAAATAATTAGCTTGTACTTTAAACTCACTTCTACGCTTTGAAAGAATTAAAAAAAATTATAAACACCGTAATAATCGTATGTTTACTTTGCTGTTTCATAACTTTTTTGCAAATGGTTGCAAAAAAGTTTTAAAGCATTCATTTTCAAGATATTTGAAATGCGCATTTTAGATATTTTTTAAGATTATAATATAATAAAAACTTTCTGAGAAACGTTAATTTGTTTATAACTATTTTTTTGAACATTTAAAGATTATGCAAAAAAATAAAAAAATTATATTTTGTCGACAAAATGTTAAATAGGCATCTCATCTTTATATGGTTTCAAAGTTTGATCAGTGTATCATAATTATTTTGGTTATTATTGCGACCGTAACTTATTAATTAACAATTGAATTGTTGCTAAAATATTCCTTTAATTTTCACCAGCTTCTGGAACTATAATCTAAACCAAGAAGGGTTTTAAGTCACCAAATTATTTAATTATTGGTAGATAATTACTTATCTAAAACTTTATTTGAAAATTAAAGATTTTGTTGGGAAAACCCGCATTTTTCGAGGAAAATTTTCGTCGGAGCAGATCGGGAAAAACACGCTTCTATGCAGAATTTAATCACGGTGAATTTTTATTTGGGTGTTTTTTGTTGTAAAGTTAAAATCTTCGGAGTTATAAAGCAATAATTGAAAAAAACACGATTTTCGGGCGCCATTTTGTTTATAAAAAAAGTAGCACACTATCTGAGGACTTTGCATACCTATATTATTAATATACAGGATATTATAATTTGATTCCAGCAATAAAATTGCTGGTAAATAACTTTTCCTAAAAATGGCCTATTCTCCGATAATCAGCCCAGACTATAAATAAATAATTACAAAAGTGAAATTACAAAATTTCCTTTTAAAAAGCTATGTCTTTTATCTGTAGGCATATATATTTATATGTAGAAAAAGTTCTTTCAACATCTACAGATGTGATTTTACAAGGAAAAGTATTTTACAACAGTATAATAAATTTGGCCTGTCTGCAGACAAGTATTAGTTTATTACATGGACAGGTATAAGGAGAGGTTTTCTCATTTACGCTTTGTTTACATGGGCGGTTTGCCAACGTTTGACGCCGCGGTTTACCTGAAAAACCCAACCGCCGCGGTTCAAGTTTAACATAGAAACAAATGCAACCGCTCAAAATCGTACACATGCAACCTTTCCGTCGTCAAATCGCGGCGGTTGTAAGTTTACTAGGGGAGGAATGAGACCGCCAGTCAATCGCTCTCATGTGTACGAACCGCGGCGGTTGGGTTTTTCAGGTAAACCGCGGCGTCAAACGTTGGCAAACCGCCCATGTAAACAAGCTGTTAGCTCCTAAGCCCAAGGGATTCAAATTCTTATGGTTTATTGAATTATTAGAGTTTTATAGCTCTGTATACTTCATAGAATTTTGCTTAAGACAGGAAGTAACATGAAATTTCACTACAGTTTATCATAAGAAGTAAAATAAACAAAGATAAGCAACATATCTTTAAAATAAGCATTTTTACTAAAAATCCCAATTATAAGCAAAAAAAGCAAAGTGCTTATAATCCGGACTTTAGCTATAAGATACTCTGATTAAAATTGCAATCTCATTCAGGTACCCTCTATGGAGCTACTCCAACCAGGCATGGAATTATTGACCAACTCAGACTTGACCGAAGTTACCGTCGAAGGAGACAACCGCACAAACTTGGAAACTCTCGTTCGCAAAATTGGATACGCCAATACGAGAGAATTCCCGACGCCCGGCCGAAGGAATTTGCGTCTCACCACCACAGTTACCTGCGATAACGGCAAACAAGTTAAAGTAAGATAATTATCTATAAAAGTTTATAACTTCGTTATTGACTTTCTTATAAAGGAAAATAAAAGTCTACATTTTTTTTCTTTTGCGCATTGGCGGATATAATTTTGTTTTCTTGCTTTATTTTATTTAGTTTCTTTCTAATCCACGTTGAATATAATCATCGACTTCAGAAACCAGATTCAATTCTGTTATTGTATATTATTCATATCTTTTGCTTCGAATATTAAAATATAGATTAGGCCTTTTAAATATACAGTGGGTCAATTTGAAAAGGTGCCACCCTCTACAATTTGGTCTCTAGAAAATCTAAAAATATGCAAAAACACGTCAAATTTATTTATGAGGGGGACATTTTGTAGCCTTGTTCCGGTAGGTGTGTGTGTGTTGACGGAAATAATTATATAAAATAATATTAATTAAAACGCAATTGTCAATAATATACTTATTTATTTTTGGTAAAAAAAGGTGTTTTGCTTATACATCTCGTAAGAGGGTTTGTTATTGTTTCGGCCAAGCAAGCGACCGATGCCTGCTGGGGTGTGGTAACCGACTAAGTGGCTGAAAGAAACCACAGACGCTAATATGTTTGTGTTTCTACCATCTGACCAGAAGGGCAATAAATTATGTAGATCTAGCGTTTAAAAGTTGAAACATTTCTGCAGTTTTAGGAAACGTCTTCGAATGCATGTCCAAAGTGAGTTATTGACATAAGGTCTGATAAGGTAATTAATTTATGGGGAATTCAGTTTGTTAAACTAAACACACCAAAAACATATGGTTAAGGATACATTTCGTTTCGTAAAACCGTGCCCTTCTTAGCATCTGGTTTGTATATTACATGTGAATTTATATGACCCATATTATTTCGTTTTGAGGAAAGTTATTAAAAATTAAGAAAATAAAATTAGCAAAAATAGTAATTAAAGCGTACCGCTATAGACCAGTTTTCAACTAAATTATATTAACCCTCTAGCGGGGGCGGACACAACCCCAAAATCTTTCATGGACAGCGGGGTTGAGTTATACCCGATTTTAAAGGTCGTTCAACTACCTTTTCAAAAATATCACATACATTATATTTCTTTTCAGTACTTTTGGAAAATCGTGGACTGAATACTCCAAAAATATTTTGGAGTTCTGAACTCGATACTTAAGAGGATGGGTACGTATTTTCGGCTGCAATGCTATTCAAATGGGGATTCATTTTTTTCGAATCCTGAGAAAACTAATAAGTATTTTTGAAAAATTTAAACGCAGAATGAAAGATTACGTTATTATTGAGGGCCGAAAGTCCCTGAGAACTTCTGTAATGTTTATTTTAATAAGTTGACATGGCGTCGGGAACATTTTGAGTTGTTGATTAAATAATATTGATATATAGTGTATTTGATAAATAATTGATTTAAGACGTGAACTTAATAAAAAGTTATTTATCCAATAATTATTTATTTATTTATTATTATTATTTATTTAATAAAAAGATCCAAGTATTTTGTTGTTAAAGATGTTCAAAATTGTAAGCGTTCCATAGTAAAAATATATTATTAAAAAATCACTTTAACACTTTTCCTCTTTTCTCGATTGAGTATTAGTTTTTGTTGTACATATAAATTATTACAATCACTGAATACATAGTTAGTGAAAAAATTATCACATTTATTAACTGAATTAATAATTTGCAATTATATAAATAGCAGTTATCCAAGAACATTCAAAAGCCATCTCTTTAAGCAAATACTATGGACTGTAATACATACAACTCTTGACATTTCCCACTACATTTGAGGAACCAAAAAAATAGCGCCATCTAGGCGGTCTACGGTGATAACCAGAGCAATCTAACCTTACATTTATAAAATTGCTTTATTATTGTTTTTGTATAAGTGTTTGAACTATTTTTATTTTAATTTAATTTAGCAAAATTAGCTTGTTATTCAAAAATGTATAAAATTAAATTTGAATGTTTAAGTCAAATTTTACGTTGTCACAACGTAGTTTCACCGTAAGCCGACTGTGGCGCTAGTGGCAACGTACTTCCAGATTTCTGTGGGAGTTGGATGTATTACAGTCAATAGTATTTGCTTTAAGTTAATGATGACATTTTCAAGTAGAATGACATTCTAGTAATGTTTACATCTCCATACCAGTGTGAATTTTACTATAGTCCTTTTCATGACCATTTTTCAGTGCATAACAGTTTTTCGATTTCTCTCTAACGCATTAAATTGTATGTGACAGAAAAAAAGGCACGTCGGTGATTACAGACATTTATAACATTTCTTCTAGTTATTCTAGTTGTCGATAGATGGCGCCATAATCAAAAAATAATTATTTATTAAATAAAATAATAATATTATCAATATAATCTGTACAATTTATAATACTATACAAATCAAAGAAAATACCATTTTATAAATGCAATAGACACAATTGATCTGTTTTTATTCCAAATTGAAAATAAAATGTGACAACTGTCAGATTTAACTAAAATGTCATGTTAGAATAAATGTCATAAATGTGTATTATCACGGACTTCCCTTTTTTTCTATAATTTGTGACGCACTGAAAAATGGTCATGAAAAGGAGAATACACATAATTTGCCGTGTAAAGACAGAAAAAGTAGGGATAACCGTAAAATATTTGCGAATTATGTACCCATTGCCTTAATATCTTTACGGTTTTACTTGATTTTTCCAAAAATACTCCAAATAATACTCAAAATTCTCCAATATCACTTGATTTTTCCAAGAGTACTGAAAATAAATATAATATATGCGGTATTTTTGGAAAGGTAGTTGAACGATCTTTAAAATGAGGTATCACTCAACCCCCCTTTCCATTAAAGATTTTGGGGATTGTGTCCGCCCCCGCTAGAGTTTTGATGTAATTTAGTTAAAAACTGGACTACAAAATGTCCCCTCACAAATAACTTTTTGCCGTGTTTTTGCATATTTTTAGATTTTATATAGGGATCAAATTGTGGAGGGTGGCACCTTTTCAAATTGACACACTGTATAAAGATTTATAAAGAATGAATCACAGCAAAATTTTATATCAATGGATTAATTTTGAACTTGTTCTTCGCCATAATGGTTCATATACTGTTCTATTTTTAAATCGTTTTTATTTACTTCACTTGTTCTTGGTCACTGATTAATTTTGAACTTGTTCTTCGCCATAATGGTTCATATACTGTTCTATTTTTAAATCGTTTTTATTTGCTTCACTTGTTCTTGGTCACTATGTCCGGAAAATCTTGTAATCTATTTTAAACATACTTCTACTTCTAGATTACCTAGATTTTTTTTATTTATTTTTTCTTAAAATTGTGTGTAAAACATTTTCTTTTTATATCCGTTTAAGGTCGATTACAAAATTCTTTTATGTCATAGAAATTGAAACAACAATATAGGTAGTTAATTTTATGTTGTGTCACATAAATAATACGAAGGTGGTATTATAAAAGTTCTTTTTTATAAAAGTGTAATTATTTCTTTTATAACTGAGGAAAAGATTCTTACTACTGAATTACCATTACATTAAATTATCATTACACATTACACTGATCCCTCTATAGTTATTTGTTGAGCTTTTGTCACTTTTTTTTTAATAGAGGACATGTATGATAGATTCCACTCATCTGGAATCTCCTTCCGAGCTTAAATTTTATTGAACAACACTCACATAAAGGATACGATCCTGGCGCCTTCATATTTCAGCAGTTCCATTTTATGTTCCCTGGTCCTGGTCCTTTGATGTTTTTGGCTTTCTTTAGTGCTTTTGTTATATCTTCCTCTGTAACCTCGACTTCATTCATCATTATTATTACAGGGCCTTGTGAGATATACTCGGGTATATTCTTGTCCGCTCCTTTGGTGTTAATTATTTGTATGGTATTTTTACTTCGTTTATTACTTCTGTTTTTTAATTTTTTTTTTCATGCTTCCGTTGATCTGTTATACCCTATCGTGTTGTTTATGTCTTTGCATATTCTCTCCCAGTGTTCGTTCTTCTCGCTCTTTGCTTCTTCTTCTTCTACGGCACTACAGCCCAAATTGAGCGTTGGCCTTCTTAATTTTTTGCCTCCACCCTTGCTTGTCTGTGGCTGCTCTTCTCCATACACGGACTCCTAAAAGGGCTTGTGCGTCGCTGTTTACTGTGTCTTCCCAGCGCTTTATTGGCTTTCCAACCGGTCTCTTTCCCTGCATTCTAGCATTCAGTGCTCTTTTTGGTAGCCTATCCTCTCCCATTCTTATCACATGTCCGGCCCATTGCAATCTTTGTATTCTAATGAAGTCTGACAGGGTTGCTTCCTTATAAAGTTGATAAAGTTCGTTGTTGTATCGACTTTTGAAGATTCCGTTTTCCCTCACAGGTCCTAGTATTCCCCTCAGCACTTTCCTTTCGAATGTGTCGAGTTTGTTTTTGGTTGTTTCTTTCAGGACCCAGGCTTCACTGCCATAGCATGTTGTTGGTCGAATTAAAGTTTTATAGATTCTCATCTTTGTATTTCGGTGGACACTTTTAGATCGAAATATATGGGAGAGGGCAAAATAAGCTCTGTTTGCCTGCGTTATTCTCTTCCGTATTTCTCCATCTTCTGATCCGTCGGCATATATTTCTACTCCCAGGTACGTAAACTTTCCAACCGTTTCAATGTCATCTTCATGTATAATGTTTTGTGGGACTATGTTTCTTCTCGTCTGAGTCATTATTTTTGTCTTTTTTGTGTTAATTTCCAGGCCTAGCATTGTTGTTTGTGTTTTGCTTCGTTCTTTGCTTGACTTGCTGTATTCTTATCGTTTAATTTACCGGGTGTCCACTTATTTTTTCCCCCATTTTAACTGCCTATAACTTATAAACGACTTAAGATAGAAATATGCGGTTTTCGCAGATATGTTTTATTTTAGTAAAAGTTTTGTTTGAATGGATTGAATTTTTTATATCGCTGTTAAATAAAAAATGGCGGATTTTTGAAAAAAAAACGTTGTTGACTTTTTTTATTGAAACACCCAGTATATTTTTTTGTAGATTGAAAGAACGGTCATTTACCGATCCAGCAATATCAAGTTTTTTAAAATAGGTTGTCAAATGACTGAGCAAATAATTTTTAAAATGAAAGATGCAATGTGGAGATCACATAACATAATATCAATTTGCTTAGTTATGTTATTTAGTTAGGTTATATCCACGTTGCACCTCTCATTTTAAAAATTAATTACTCAGTCATTTGACAACCGATTTTAAAAAACTTTATATCGCTGGATACGTAAATGACTGTTCTTTCAATTTACAAAAAAATATATTGGGTGTTTCATAAAAAAAAGTCAACAAAGTTTTTTTCAAAAATCCGCCATTTTATTCGGAATTATTATTCGGAAATCGATATAAAAAACACAGTCCATTCAGACAAAACTTTTACTAAAATAAAACATTTCAGTGAAAACCGCATATTTCTATCTTCAGCCATTTAGAAGTTATAGGCAGTTAAAATGGGAGAAAATATAAGTGGACACCCGGTATATTAGAAAGGCATAAATACTAGAGTAGATAAGATGCGTATCTGCTACCAGTAGATAAGATTCTTTTCTGCTACCTATTACATACCTTTAAATGACCACTCTGCTTAACTCTTTGACTTTTAACTTTACGTGTTTATATGTTTTTATTTTAATTGAAATCATTACAATGTCTTAAAAAAATATATCAATTATTTTTAGGTTCCGGATGCACAAACTTACGTTATGGTTTTGAGACCCCAGACGCCTAGCATTATGTTGAACGGAACCGGAAACATGGCAAGGAAGTACGAAGACTTCAGAATGGGTGTACGAGTTCTCGCTGATATACATATAACAGGAGAACAGAAGTTAGACAAATGCCAATTGACCATCTACCCCAACCTCAATCCGGATCATGAAAATTTGAGTGTTTCCGAGGAAATGCTTAAACGCTTAGGTAAGTTGACGTTAAAATATAATAGGCGAGGTAATAAAGCACTAAACCTACTAATTTCCCGTAGCAAGATGAATCGCTATGCAACTTTAACTCGAAAAATATCGACAGGAATGAGTTCAATTTTGTTACCGGGAATTTTCGAGGTCGCTAAACACAAATATGATAACGACGATGATCCTCGAGTTTCCTGGTACCCAAAGTGGACCTCGTCTCCTGGAGTTTCATGTTAATTTCATTCTAAATCTGTCGACTGTCATTTCTCTGGGGTTCTCGAGATCGATGAACACGAATATGATAACGACGATGTTCCTCGAGCTACCTGGTGGCGATTTTACAAAATATACCCGCTCTCAGCACAAGCTCCGCCTCCTACGCATACGTCATCCAGAACTGTAAGAATCCCTACCCGCTATCAACACATCTTTCTAAATATACCCGATTCCAGCACATATGGTGCCAAACTATTATACAAGAAACAAAAACTAGGTTTTCAATCTAATAGCACATAAAACAACACCAAACGATGTTACTCTACATCCTACCAGATTGAAAACAATGGGAATCTTCTCTGGTAACACCTCCGAGGCTTCTACAATTTGCAAACCATAACGGATGCTGAGACTAAGGAAGACGAGGGAATTTTACAATTTATAATTCACGTCCCACGTGCTCAGCGCGGTAAAGTTCCAACGAGAATGGTTCCCTTCGTACTCCAGTCAGAGTAAACATGTAAATAAAAAATGAATAACCATTTTCAATTTCGTTGCAACACGAAACTACAGCCGCATCATTATCCCAACCGAATCAGAGAGTGCAGCAAGCACCTCTACCGGTTTCGAAACTTATTAGTCGCTCATCAGAAGGCACATATGCTGCTCTCTCTGACCCAACTAGAACAAACCCCGGCGTGCAGTCACGGATTGCAACGAACGAAATGGCAGGGATGCCCTAGCGGCAATTGCTAGCAAAAACTAAGTTTTCAGTCTAATAGCACATAAAACAACACCAAACGATGTTACTCTACATCTTGCCAGATTGAAAACAATGGGAACCTTCTCTGGTAACACCTCCAAGGCTTCTACAATTTGCATGCTGACACTAAAGAAGATGAGGGAATTTGACAATTTATAAATCACGTCCCATCTGCTCAGCGCGGTAAAGTTCCAACGAGAATGGTTCCCTTCGTACTCCAATCAGAGTAAACATGTAAATAAAAAATGAATAACCATTTTCAATTTCGTTGCAACACGAAACTACAGCCGCATATTATGCAAGAATCTTGAGTGTGGTGGTCAGTTTGTTGGTTGGTTGGTTGGTTTGTCAGTTGATATTATTCTAGATCTAAAATCAGAAAACGTCAGAATAGTTGCCCTAACAGAACAAAGTATTAATAAAGAAAATAAGGATATTATACTTAGATTTGTTCAGTCGCTCAAGCGTATTACGGCCTCAGCATAATTAATTCAATTCTTCGTCTATACAAAAATGAACACCCCTAAGTTAATCAAAGTTCAGGGTACATCAATTATTCGACGAAGATGCGAGCTGGTTTAAAAGCTGGAGGGCGCCGAATAATAGCTGGTCGCCCAAGTCATAAGGAGACTTTAGTTAGCCAAAAACAAAAAAGATTAAAAATTAAACATTCACTTATTAATAACATAAATAAAAATCGACCAAACGCTAAAATACATTATTTGAAGCTTTAAAGCTATCTTTTGTATTAACTATTAACTCTTAAGAGCATAGGCGCAAAAATTTGCGTGCAATGCATTTTAAATGCATTCATTTTTTTCGAATATGAAAAAGCTAATAAATATTTTTTTAAAATTTAAACGTAGATTGAAAGATTACATTATTACCGAGGGCCGAAAGTCCCTTAGAATAAACAAAAGGTTTCCTTTGAATAAGTTATTTTAAATTAAAAATTACACTCAATTTTCTCATTTTTTACCCCTGTAACTTATTAAAATAAACATCATAGAAGTTTTCAGGGACTTTACACATTATTTTTTATCTGAAAGTTTTAGTGCACGTTTTAATGCAGGTTAAAGAATAAAAAATTTATCAAACCATAAAACTGCATTATTATTCCCTACGAGATTTCCTCTGTGTCTTTCAGCACTTAAATTGAATATTGTTTGGAAAAATGTTCTAATCAAAAGAAGTGTGTGTAAATCGGATATATTTAGTAAAATGTGTTGATATCGGGTAGGGTAGTTGAGAAATTCGGAAAGAAGAAAGATAGACGCCGCTGAAATGTTCTGTTGGAGACGAATGCTACGAATTCCTTGGACCGACCATAGGACAAATAATTCAATTTTAAGAGAGCTAAAAGTTAGCCAACAACTCTCCAGTAAAGTCCAGCTCCAACAATTAAAATACTTTGGACATGTTATGAGCGCAAACACAGAAAACATGGAAAGACTAATTATACAAGGAAAGGTGGAAGGCCGAAGATCACGAGGAAGATTCCCAACAAGATAAATCGATCAAATTACAGTAATATGCAAAAGACGTATGCATGAGTTAGAAAAAATGACCAGAGAAGAGATCGGGTATGGATACTTACAGTTCTGGATGACGTATACGTAGGAGGCGGAGCTTGTGCTGAGATCGGGTATATTTTGTAAAATCACTACCTGGTGCCCAAGGTGGACCGTCTCTCCAAGAGTTTTATATTAATTTCATTCTAAATCAGTCGATAGTCATTAAAAAGGTACAACAAATAAAAAATTTACAAAATCATGATAGATATATTTATTTATTTAACCGAAATTATCAAAAACTATTTTATTATCAATGAGAAACAAAAATAAATTTCTAAACTGCGACTCAAAGTTTTGCCGGTTGCCGGTACGAAATAATTAAAGTATAAAAGTACTCAGCTTTAGTTCGTACTGAAGGAGTGACGCAGTTCTCCAGTATTATGTATGCAATGTTATGTATGAAGATCCTAGGTTCTTGTTCTTTATCGTTATATTTATTAAAGGCACACCTTTCAAAAATATTTACTCCTTTTTGTTTTAGGAATGGCTGCTAGAATTTCGAAAGACGGAGTAACTATTACCGGATCTGACATGGTCTATAACTACCAACAACTACTACGTCAAATTGTCTATACTAACCGCAAACCTGCCTACTACCTCAACAGGGTCTTCAAGCTTACTTGCTCGGAACTAAATGGAAGATTTACCTCAAATGAATATGTTCAAACTGTAAGTGATCTTATTTAATTAAATAAGTTGTGGAAATCATGTTTTAAGAAATAATGAACCTTACCAATAAGCTATTTCTAGTAGATAGAAACTTCATAATGTCATACTCTTCCTCCCTTCTGTCCGTACAAAAGCTTTTTTTAAACTAGGTCGGAATCTGCAAACAGAAGCAGTTTTGTCCGCGTGTACTCTTGTATTTTCGTGTTTTCACCGCCGAACTCGAGACTAGTGCCGCTTAGAGGATGATTAAATGCACAACTCCGTATAGAAACATGCTTTCAGATTTGGGTCTACCTATATTGTGGATTACCCTCCCCAGCGAAGCCGCTCTTTCTACAGCCTTACTCCAAATAGTTTTAAAACGTAGTTTTCCCCCTCTCACTTTATTTCTAATTTTTCTTTCTTCTTTACTTTACCCTTGGCTTATACAGAGAGGACTTTTGAGTTGGAACAATTTCATGAGAGTCGCCCATTCTCGAGAATGGGCGACTCTGGAGATAAATACCGAAACAGGTCGATTTTTCTTTTTAAATTATAATTTTTTGGCATATATACCATACTAGTGACCTCATCCATCTGAACGTGATGACGTAAGTAATCGATGATTTTTTTAAACGAGAATAGGGGTCGTGTGATAGCTCATTCGAAAGGTTATTCAATTCTCTATTCACTAATATAAACGTTAACATAATTATTTATACAGGGTGCCCAAAAAAGTTTTTTTGAATTAAATTAATTCAGACAAAAAGAAGAATGTATGTTAAATACAAAATACATTTTACTGCTGTCAGAAAACAGAAAAAATGTTAATTTGAAAAATAAACATTGCTTTTCCCTTAAATTAAATGTTCAAACTGCTAAAAGGTAGGTGGATGGCAGCTTTAATATTGAATTTAAGCGAAAAACAACATTTATTTATCAAATAAACATTTTTTCATGTTTTCGGGCAACAGTAAAATGTATTTTGAATTGAATAAATTGCTTACATTCTTCTTTTTGTGTAAATTATTTTAATAAATTTTTTTTGTACACCCTTCATAAATAATTATGTTAATGTTTATATTACTGAATAGGGCATTGAATAACCTTTCGAATGAGCTATCAGACAACTCCTACTCTCATTTAAAAAAAATCATCGATTACGGCATCACGCCCAGATGGATGATGTCACTAGTATGATATAGTATAGTCACTAGTAGTCGGCAGCATGGCAAGCAGTTCAAACGTATTTAGTGAGCTTACAGCGAATACGAATCTAAAATGTTATAAGTGTAACAGAAAATGTGTGAATGGTATTAAATGTATTGGATGTAATACATTTATGCATTTTAAATGTGCTAACGTTGACGAAAATCATCCAGTCAGTGATTTTAAATGTGACCAATGTGATATTCCGGAAGCTGTATTCTTTGACGCAATGGAGGAGACTGCTGGCGGTAAGATTGATCCAAAAATTTTTATCTACATACTTAAACAAAAAGACTGCCTAATACATGAACTGAGAGATAAAATTATTATTTTAAATAAACAAATTGAATTAATGAAGAAAGTGGATTCCGATATTCAATCTTTTTCAAGTAAAGATATGTTGGTCAGCAGAAACACAAACACGAAAGAAGCTAATCACAATTTAATGAGTGTATCTACTAACAACAAACAAAAAGCAGGGAATTCCAAAACAATTAGACCTGATAATAATATCGTTTCCAAACCTGACCAACGATTCGACAATGTTGAAACGTACAGCAATATTGCAAAGAGATCTAACTCATCAAGAGAAGGGGGGAAGAACTTAACAGTTTCTCATCAAAAATTAGCGCGAGCGGTGGAAGAAGCCGAGACAAAATGTGTGCTTGAATTCTATCAGAATTTAGGACAAAATCCGACAAATTCTGAAGATAATAATTTAAGATCTATTCCCGGTGTTCCAGGCAACAGCAATGTGGACAGCGATGGTTTCCGCAAAGTTATCAGGAAGCACAAAAGGAAATTTGGTACTGGAGACGGGGACGAAATGTTTTATGGCAAAGAAGAAAATAAAAACCGTAAAATATGGTTATACATATCCAATATTCCTGACTCTATAACTGCAGAAGACGTTAAGATATTTCTTCAGAAACATGCAAACTCCACTGATCCGCAAATAAAATCACTTCCCACACTTAGTAATAGAAAAGACAATAAATCGTTCATGATAGGAGTTGAACCAGAGCTAAAAGAACAAATATATGACGTTGCCTTTTGGCCAAAATACGTTTCGTTTGAACGATTTAATTTTAGATTAGGTAAACGGTTTCTAGGGGATCAGATTGACAAAACATATGTGCAACAGGGACAACCTAATTCTTTTTTGGAAGTTTAAATCCACGAGAGACTCTTTCCAATAAAAATCAAACTTTCTTAAAGATAGTGCAGCTTAATGCACAATGCCTTACAAACAAAATGATAAATTTGGAACTATTGGTATTGAAGGAATCACCTGACATTTTAAGTATAGCCGAACACTGGTGTTCAGAAGATAATATGCAATATATGGTTCTTGATGACTACGTAAACGCTTCATATTATTGTCGGACAACCCATATTCATGGAGGAAGCTGTATTTATGTGAAAAGTGGTCTTAAATATCAACCGGTAGATATATCTCGTTTTAGTGAAGAAATGATTTGTGAGTGTTGTGCCATAGCTTTTGTGAGTTCAAATCGCAAAGTGTGTGTGATAAGCATTTATAGGCCTGCAGGAGGTAACGTTGATCAATTTTTTATTAAATTACAACATATTTTGGAATTTTGTAGCAATTCTTATCAAGACCTTTTCGTATGCGGAGATTTCAATGTTGATTATTTGTCAAATTCTGTGCAGAAACAAATCTTACATGATGTTATAGTTAGTTATAACTTGAAAATTACTTCTGTGGACCCTACGAGGATTTTCACAAATAAATTAGGACATACATCATCCACTAAAATTGACTTCATGTTAACAAATATTAATATTGATTTTTGTAAATCTAATGTATACGAGGGTCATTTCAGCGATCATAAAATTTTTATACTTACAATTGAATCCAATAATGTAAATTTTCATAAAACAGAAAGAAGGATACATTGTTATCGCGATTTATCAGATCATTGCTTATTTCAGTTTCAAAATGCATTGTCTTTACTTAATTTTGATGAAGTGTATAGTCAAAATGACATTAATTTGGCCATGAACGAGTTTGTAGATATAATTTCTTTTAACATGAATGTTTATTGTCCTGTGAAAACACGGAGAAGTAGTACTAAAAACCGTAAAAATAAATGGGTAACCGCAGAAGTAAAGAAAGCCGCTCATCATGTAAAAAATGTATATTGGTTATCTAAAAAACTTCAAAATAATAATTCCCAAAAGGCATATAAAGAAGCCAAAAGAAATTATAATAAACTTATTAAAAATGCAAAAAAGCAATTTAATGAACAGCTTATCATACAATCACATAACACATCTAAAACAACATGGAATTTGGTAAATAAAGCAACAGGTAGAAAACAAAAAAAATGTAATATAACTCTTAGCTCTGACGGTGGCGATATTACATCTTCTGATGATATCGCTAATGTTTTTGCTGAATATTTTGCAACTGTAACTGAAAATAATCTTGAATCATATTTTGACTTGTCTAGATCTACAAAATGTACTTGTTCTAAAATTTCGGACAAAACTTTTTTCTTTACACCCGTTACATATCAAGACGTTGAAGACGCAATTATAAATCTTAAAAACAAGTCCAGTACTGGTTTGGACAACATATCCACAAAAGTCGTAAAATCGGGAATATTTTCCCTATCTGCTCCTTTGAGCTACTTAATTAATTTATCGGTTGCTAATGGCAAATTTCCTGACGCACTTAAAAGCGCAAGAGTTATTCCTATACACAAAAAAATGATCCAGGATTAATTTCGAATTATAGACCGGTAGCAGTGCTGAGCGTTTTATCAAAAATTTTTGAAAAGGTTGTATATAATAAAATGGTTTGTTTTCTCGACAAATTCGATATTATATCCCCGCATCAACATGGGTTTAGGTCAAAGAAGTCAACGTTGACTGCTGCATGTTATTTTTTAAATTATATATATACAGATCTTGACAGGGGAAGGCATGTGGCAGGTCTCTTTTTTGATTTGTCCCGTGCCTTTGATTGTCTGGATTTTAATTTTATTAAAAATAAATTTTACAATCTAGGTTTCAGAGGAGATTTCTTGGACTGGATAGTAGACTATTTGAGCAATAGAAAAATGTTAGTTTCATATCAGAATTCTGCTTCGACAGTTTTCAATATTGATAAAGGAGTCCCTCAAGGATCTGTTTTAGGACCGCTTATATTTATTCTTTTTATGAATGATCTTCCTGATTACATTAAATCTCGAGTTATTACTATTTACGCAGATGATACTGCACTAGCGATCTCTGCGCCTAGTAAAGAGGAACTTATATTATTATCCAACGGTGTTTTTAGGTCATTTGTAGATTGGTCCAAAGCAAATGGATTAATAGTAAACGTTGATAAAACTCAATTTTTATATTTTCATTCCCAAAATGTTCTTAGCAATGTATACTCATTATCATTTAAATTTGACGATATACTTATTTCGTCAGTTACAACAACAAAATTTTTAGGTTTAAATATAGATTGCCGTTTGAGATGGACTGAACAAGTCAATGCAATAAATACAAAATTAATTAAATCGTTTTATGCTATTTCTAGAATAAAAGATACTATGCCGATATCAGCACTGATCAATATCTATTACGGCCTTGTTTACAGTCATATGAGTTACAACATACTACTATGGGGAAATTCTATTGACAGCTGTAAAATTTTTGTAACTCAGAAAAAAATTATTCGAAAAATATTCGGGCTAAAATTTCGGGAAACTTGTAAACCAACGTTTATAAAATACAAAATCATGTCATTCTATAGTCTGTACATTTACCACACTCTTCTGTTTGTCAAAGAAAATTTCAATCAATTTGAAACTAATGCTCATCGACATGATTACCATACAAGAAATTCTAATAAGCTCCGAATACCCCAGTTTAAAACATCAAGATTAGAAAATAGTTTTAAATTTATGGGAATGAAATTGTACAATAAACTTTCCGATGAAATGCAGGAGATTGCTAGTTTTAACAATTACAAAAATAAAATCAAAAATGTATTATTAGCCAAATGCTACTATTCAGTCAAAGAATTCCTTGACGATAGCATATAAACTATTTTAAACTATTTTATTTTTTATGTATAAATTGTTTTGTATATGTCCAAATATGTTATTTTATAATATATGTTATCACGTGTTAGGTGTTAGGTACCTAAATAAAATTTTGTAGCTGAACCATGTTAGCTTGTAACAGTTATATTACTATTCTACAATGTAAAATCATGTATATGACCTGTCCTATACATTTGTAAAAATGTCTTGAAAGGATCAATAAATATTTCTATTTCTATACAGGGTGTTTGGTAAAGAATGGGCCATAGGTTCCTGAGGTTAAAATAGGCCGATTTAAGCTAACTTACCTTAGTACAAAGTTTATAATAACCGAGATACAGGGTGTCAAAGTTAATCTTTTTTTTTTATTTATTATTGAATATTTCCTGACAGGTATGAGATAACAACATGAAATTTGGTATGTGGGGGTTTTTTGGGTCGAGAAAACTAAATTCACTACCAAAAATTATGTATTGCCCAGATGGCGCCACATACTCCTTTCAGCACTCATTTATTACGTTCAATTTTTTTTATCCCTCACTCTGTATAATTTTGACATTAAAATTTTTATTCTCCTATTAGTTTTACTTAAAAAAGGTATACTTCTTTCATCTCCCTAAACTCTACCGTTTTCGAGATAAACGCATTTTAAATCTGCGATACACCATCATTTTTAGCATAATATTGTAGTTCCACCCGATAGATAACTTAAAACCATAATAATTGTGCCAGTTCTCAAATTTATGTCATTGCATCGCAAATTCCATTTGAAGAAATTTGCGATACATTTTTGGATAATTTTATGGTTTTAATTTATTTTTCGGGTGTATCGCAGATTTAAAATGCGTTTATCTTGAAAACGGTTGAGTTTAGGGAGATGAAAGAAGTATACCTTTTTTAAGGAGAATAAAAATTTTAATGTCAAAATTATACAGAGTGAGGGATAAAAAAAATTGAACGTAATAAATGGGTGCTGAAAGGCGTATGTGGCGCCCTCTGGGCAATACGTAATTTTTGGTAGGGAATTTAGTTTTCTCGACCCAAAAACCCCCACATACCAAATTTCATGTTGTTATCTCACACCTGTCAGGAAATATTCAATAATAAATAAAAAAAAAAGTTTAACTTTGACACCCGGTATTCCAGTTATTATAAACTTTTTACTAAGGTAAGTTAGCTTAAATCGGCCTATTTTAACCTCAGGAACCTGAGGTTTTGCTATGGCCCATTCTTTACCAAACACCCTGTATATGCCAAAAAATTATAATTTAAACATAAAAATCGACCAGTTTCGGGATTTATCTCTAGAGTTGCCCATTCTCGAGAAAATGAATTTATTTCTTTAAGATAAATTAATTTAAGATAAAAAATCTTTTCACCTGCTTCAAATAATAAAGTAAATAAAGAGCTGTACAAGATACTTCAATATCACAAGCTTGTCTATTGTCAACAGTATACAAACTTACAGTCACTCATTTAAAAAGGAAATAGTACCGTTAAATTAGTAAAAAGTAAATATACAGATTCGGAAAAGTTTATGGTTAGTATTATAAAATCAGCGAGATATCTAACAAAGATACTAAAATTACGTTTTCATTTAATAGACAAAGATCATAATTATATTTCCCCCTAGTCTTCCCTTCAATATCTGTCTATCTATTTTTTATTTTATTTCATTTTTATACAACTAATTTTATTTTCACATCTGCTACTTCTAAAAAATACAAATAATATCTTATTTTTAATTAAAAAATTAATTTTTCGCCCATTTTAATTTTATTCAGTACATCCTCCCGTGAATGATCATTATAATACTAGATTAACATTTAAATCGTACTTTTAGTAACAGAACTAGTGGAGTGGACCAGTGACCCCCGCCTATCAAACCAAGCGCTGACGCCGAGCTTGATGCAACGATGCCATTTAATATTTTTATGTAGCTTTTTTCTTGTGACATCTTAATTCAATTTACTATTTTTATTGGAACTAAGCCACAATTAAACTATAAAAAAAAAAGGTTTATTATGACGTTTCGATTACCACTTTGGAAATCGTTGTCAAAGTACAAAACGTAACATTAAAATCAAAATTAAATCAAAACGTTACATTAAACTTATTTTAAAGTAAAATTGTGGCTTACGCCCAACAAAATAGTAATCTTCCATTTAAATCAATTCGCCCAAATTTGATTGAACATTTTTCAAATGCTCTAAAAAGACGACAGGTTAAAAAAAGAATAAATTTGGCAACAATGTTGAACTTCTCTTGAGTTATTTCGACTATTAAAAATGTTCGAAAAGATATTTCGGCGACCTAATATCACTATGCCGTTTTAAATATGTTTCTCTCACTTCCTACCGTATAAAGTGAATATCATATGTTAAATTCTTACCGATACTATATAAATTGTATATAAATTTATATATTTATGACTATTATATTCTTCTTATGTTACAGCTAACCGTTATTCATCCTCAACCTAAAGAAACAGTCGCGCATGCTACTATTAACAAACACAGTGTAGAAATTCGTCCTGCGTCAGTAATATCCCATGACTACATGGCTTCTGAACATATGAACCTCGTAGCTACAGGTGGTTCACACGCCGTTACTATAATCGTAGTAGTGTGCGTCGGCTTCTTACTTTTTATGATCGTTTTGGGAGTTATCAGAATCAGAGCCGCTCACCACAAAACTTCCAACGAAGAAGCGCAAGATGGAGAGATGACCTGGGATGATTCTGCTCTTACTATTACTGTTAACCCTATGGAGGTATGTAAACGATAGTATTTTTTCGGAACCTTTAGTTTTGGTATGTACGTACAGAGTGCTTAAATACGTATAAAGGATAGAGTACAAGAAGAAGTTGTACATAGTTGTGAGCTGTAATATCTTGCTTCTCCCTTCTTTGATAGTTGTGATGAATTTACAAATACAATCAAATTCATATCAAGCGGCGAACAATTATAAGAATTGGTTAAAGCGCAAATAATACAAATCAATATATTAGCGCAAAAATTGGTTTTGACGAGCTTTTTGATTCCCTCGCTGGAGTCATTTTCAAGCTTTGGGCTTAGTTACAAATCCCATTTCACAAGAACCATAGTGGTTGCAGTGAAGTGAACTGGGCACCCGTCCGACTAAAGCCTCGAATTAAACCCAGGTTCTGAATATGACTCCAATGAGAGAGTCGAAAGCTCGGCGCAGTCCGGCGACGTCTAATCAGAAAATTGAGTAAAGGAACGTTTTTACTAGAGCGTAAGTTGCGGTCATCGTTGAGCGATCGACGCTAAACGATGATCGTATAGCGACACGCTTCATTTATTTTTTTTAATTGCTAATATTAAGTATTAACTTTCTTTTCTAAACGAAAATAATATGGGTCATTTAAAATTCACATGTGTTTCGCTCCTAAAATACAAAATCAGATTGTATACAATTAATGTTTTTTTCTGGGAAACAAATTCCCCATTAAATAGTTACCTTATCAGACATTATGTCAATAAATCACTTTTTAAATGCATTCGAAGACGCTTCTTAAAACTACAGAAGTGTTTTCAGCTTTTAAACCACCAGATAAAGGGGCCAGCCTCTTTATGTCGATAAATTAGTCTTCCAACGTAAAACCACAGACATGTGTTTTTAGTTGAACCACATCAGTCGATACACAATCCCAGCAGGCATCGGTCGGTCATACAACCCTCGCTGGGCCCAAACAATAACAAACCCTCTTACGAGGTATAAGCACGCCTTTTTTAACCAAAAATAAATAAATATATTACTGTCCGTTGCTTTACACTTATTTTAATTTAAGTTAACTATTTCCGTTAACCACCAACGGAACAATCGTAACCGAGGTGTTTTTACTAAAGCGATGATAGTGAGTTGTCCGCTATCTGGCGAACAAGTTGTTTTTCAGCGATGAGGGTATGTAAAAGAAAACAATTATTGTTAAAATGTCTCCTAGCAGAAGACATAGACATAGAGGACAAAGAAATGTTAGAAATACTAAATTCTCCAAGATTAGAAAAACATGAAATATTTAAAAGTAGACTGTTTAATGGATAAACATTATTTGATACGTAATTTAGTGTTAAAAATTATAAAAAAGGGGTGCTTGATACAATTTTTTCTAGACTAATTAATTAATAATTATTAAAAAATGACTTTTTATAAATTCTACTAAAAATTTTTCGGCCTGGCAGATATTATTTTAGATTTCTTGAATCATTCGAAACAAAAAAGGTCTTTTGTAATTTTTCGAGAGTAAGTTGATCGTTTTAGAATTATAAAAAATTTAAAACTAAAGAAAAACGAAAAATGACAATTTTCAAGGTTGAAAAACATAAGTAAAAAAATAATTTTTGTAATCATCAAGTACATAAATTCAAGTTCAAACCTTTTTCTATCAGGTCTCGATAAGTATTTAGGTCTTATTTCGTCCCGTCTTAGATCGCCCGTCTTCCCTTAACACATTTGCGGACACGCTTCAGAGGTAGACACGTTTATGGAGTTCTTATGGAGTAAGTGACTTCATATGCAGTCGTGTCCGTGAATGTGTTAAGGAACCTTCCTCATTACCAATTAAAATAATATATTTTAGAATAAAACATGGCAACAATTCTTATCGGGACCTGATAGGAGAAGGTTTGAACTAGAATTTAGGTACTTGATCACAAATATATTTTTTTTTCAGTTTTAAATTATTAACTCAAAAACGATCAACTTAAGAGAAAAATTACAAAATACCATTTTTTTTCGAGTGATCAAAAAGTATTACATAATATCTATCCGGGCCGAAAAATTTTTAGTAGAATTTATAAAAAAAGAGTCATTTTTTGATCTTTGATCAAAGTATTCTTTGATTATAGTCTGGACAAAATTATATCGGGCACCCCTTGTTTTTTATAATCTTTAACGTACTAAATTACATATTAAATAATTTTTATCCATTAAACAGATCGGTAAAGGTCGTTCTTAAATCGGATCCCCTATTATTCAGTTTGATTTTGTGTTACATGTATTAAAACAAAATACACACGCCACTATTATCGCTCAGCTTCTGCGACTGTGTCTGCTCTCGGACTAGTCGCCAAAAATCGACGTTAGCGGCTCCAGCTTATAGGGCTTATCATCGATTGCCATTTGTTTCGAGCTTCTGTCATGTGTCACATAATATTAATATATCTACGTCATACGTCTTTCGTTTGTATCATTGGTATATACTATTAACGTATGACGTAGATATATTAATATTATGTGGCACATGACGGAAGCTCGAAACAAATGACTGTGAATGAAAAGCCCTATACGCTTCAGTCAAAACGGCTCCTTAACAAACCACAAGCACTACACGGCGATCATCGCTCAGCGACGATCGCTCAACGATGATCACAACAAACGCTCCAGTAAAAACGTACCTTAAGTGTGCTACAATGTTATAACTCCGTCCCAAACCCTTTTTTCAGTGCGTCACAGATTATCGAATTCTCTCTAACGCATTACAGTTGGAAGCGACAGAAAAAACGTACCTCTGTGATTATTATACATTGAACTTAGAAAATTATGTATTCCTTGACGGGTATTTGCATATTAACACGGATTCATACTTACAGATTATGTACAATTGGTTGGCGATTACAATACTCTAAATAGATAACCAATCAATGAGGCGAGTAAGATAATTTGACAAGTAACAATGTATTTTAAATGGGATTTACTTTTTCGCACTGTTTTTTGGCACTTTCATATAATCAAATATCCTTAACTTTCGCGTTGTCATGGTGATATGTTAGCAATAAATTACAACAAAAGTTTTGACAGTTTTGTGGTTTGAAATAAATTAGAATTTTTAAATGTCAAAAGTTCTAAAGATTGTAGATAAAATATTGTATCAAACTGTGCGTGAAGTACTTTTTGCGAACTTACGCGATGTATAGCACTCACTCCGCTGTCGCTCGTGCTTTAAACATCGCGTGCGTTCGCAAAAAGCAGACTTCACGAATTGTTTCATAAATAACTATTATGTCATTGCAGTGGCGTGCTGGAACTTTTCAAGCGGCCCGGTGATTTTATAGAAAAGCGGCCTCCCATCCTCACTTTACCTTCTATTATCAAGATATTTTATTCGTTATTTATAAAATCAAAAAGACAAAAATATAAATTATTTTTAGATCAAACATAAAACTTTGAACTCAATGAAATTTTTTTAAACTTGCTATATTTTTTATTTAAGAATAAGCCATCTTACAAATAATAAAGGACATTTATGACAATATTGTATGCAGTAAGGTAGAAACCATAATTTCCTTAATAAATTTACAGTAATCGCTACGCTAGTATATACACGGATACTTAATTTCTAGGCGTGGGTTAATCCGGCCCGTTCTCACCTGTGACTTTTAGGTCTGTCATGTCATGTGACTATCAGGAAACTATTCAAAATAATTGTTTTTCCATACAAAAAAGAATGTGTGTACTTTGTACGCACGTAAGAAGTTATACTTCTATTACCTATATGATTTCAACGAAATAAAATACTTTAAGGCTATGGGTACATAATTCGCAAATATTTTACGTGTATCCCTACTTTTTCTGTCTTTACACGGCAAATTACGTGTAGTAAAATTCACACTGGTGTGGATATGTAAACATTACTAGAATGTCATTCTACTTGAAAATGTCATAATTAATTTAAAGAGATGGCTTTTGAATGTTCTTGGATAACTGTTATTTTTATAATTGCAAATTATTAATTCAGTTAATAAATGTGATAATTTTTTCACTAACTATGTTTTCAGTGATTGTAATAATTTATTTGTACAACAAAAACTAATAATCAATCGAGAAAAGAGGAAAAGTGTTATAGTAATTTTTTAATAATATGTTGTTATTTTGGAACGCTTACAATTTTGAACATCTCTAACAACAAAATACTTGGATCACAGGATATATCTGATGTATTCTCTGCTTGGATCTTTCACAAATAATACACAATAAATAACTTTTTATTAAGTTCACGTCTTAAATAAATTATTTATCAAATACACTATATATCAATAATATTTAATCAATTTCTCAAAATATTCCCGATGCAATGTCAAATATTTAAAATTGTCACTGATTGTCAGTGTCTGACTGACAATATGCTGACAATATTATATTCGGTTGAGTGCGTTGTAAGACAAAGACAGATTTGGAAAATATTACCACGGCATTGTGTTCATTTTTTTCAAATCCTGAAAAAACCAATAAATATTTTTGAAAAATTTAAACGCAGAATGAAAGACTAAATTATTACCGAGGGCCGAAAGTCCCTTAGAATAAATAAAAAGTTTATTTTGAATGAAATATTTGAATTTAAAAATCACACTAAATTTTCTCTTAGTTTTTTTACCCCTGTAACTTATTAAAATAAACATTGTAGAAGTTCTCAGGGACTTTCGGCCCTCGCTAATAACGTAATCTTTCATTCTGCGTTTAAATTTTTCCAAAATACTTATTAGTTTTCTCAGGATTTGAAAAAAATGAATCCCCATTTGAATAGCATTGCAGCCGAAAATACGTTCCGATCCTCTTAACAGATTATTTTTATTTTATTTAAATATTAAATAATTTTTATAATAACCACTTTCCAAAAATCCAAAAATTAAAAAAAAAGACAGCAATTGTCCGCATTGGAACCCGGTACCTCTTGATCTGTAGTCGAATGCTCTACCAATGATCCACGACCTCACTGTTTATACGGTTTCTCGGACATTATGACAAATCACGGTAACAATTAGACAAAGTGAAGTATTAAATATAAAAATGTATTAATAATACGTATTATCTTAATACTCCCGAGGAAGACAAATCCAAAGACACAAAAATTATAATAAATATATTTACTAAAAACACTAATATTTTCTTTCCACACCTTTTCTGAACTGATGCATACATAACTTAAAAGATTTAACAACGAACTCCATACTATCTGTGTGCGCATGCGTGCAGAATAATAAAAATTCACTCCCAATCGCGTCTAAAGAAGTATAACTTCAAAAATATATTAATTAATACCATTGTTGCTCTGCTTTAAAAGAAAATATTCAAACACCAAAAATATTACAATACTTTATAACGTTTACAACTTTAATACAATGACAACTATAAACGTCAAATACATCTGTTCTATAATCTGTCGCCTTTATATGTAAACAGCAAGCTATACAATCTTTACACTTTATAAGTACCACACGGAGGGATAGTTTTCTATCAACAAAGTTGTCATTTGTTACTTAATGTTCATTATTACTTAGATTTTAGATTAATAATATCATCCTTCATATTTTCTGTAGACTGAATATATTCATCATTAACTACATCTTCTGTAATTTCAGTATTTTGCAAAATCCTATTTTTTAATATAATCCATTTATCAGAAAATCCACGAGTTCTTCTCTAATTGCAGTTGCAGATAATATGGTAGGATAATTTTTTTTTAATTTTTCAGTAAAAAATGATCTAAATACCGTTAAAGGTATACAATTTTTTATTGAATCAAAACTTCTAGGATGTAGAGTGCTTATATAATCATAAAACGATTTGTCTTGATCAAATCGTTTTTCGATACTTCCAATAATTCGGTCAAAAATGTGCGTTTCTCCATTTTTTTATTCTGCAGAGTACATGTCATATTAGATGTTTGAAGGAAGTTGGAAATCCATAAATATACTTGTATGTATGAAAATAACTATTATCTGTAGCAAGAATGTATGTATATAAGTAGAGTCTTATTCGTTTACTTAAACTGTATTTTACAATTTAAAAAAAAAATTAAGTTAAATGTTTTTGAAATTAAAAAAATATTTTTTTTGTTACATCTAAATTTTTTCTGAAAAAAACCTATTTGACCGGCCTCAAGCGGCCGCGGCCTCTCGGTGATTGCACCGATTCATTTATATGGCCAGCACGCCACTGTGTCATTGGTATATTCGGGCATTGTATAGTAATATTATATTTATTTAATTTTACATTAAACTATCTCAAATATTAATATTCTGGTAAATATGTGTATAAATATTGATGTTTATATACTCCATCTAATTTACTTACCGTTGCACGTCATCCGCGTCATAGCCCGTGACGTCACATGATACCAACACGAAATATTTAGGCGGTAGGTGTGTCCTTTTTTAGAATCGCTTTGCCGAGTACACTGGCATTACAGCCACTAGACATATTTTATTATATACGCGTAGAAATAATATTTAAAGATTTCTATTAATCGTGACTTAAAGAAATACACAATAATATGTTTCATTTAATTTGTATAAACGGATTATAAAGCGTTTTATGAAGCACATTTGTTCGGAATACACTGTAACTATAATCGAACGAAGGTGATATTTTGGCATAAGTTGGTAACATTTATTTGACAGTTGCGGTGATGACACTTCATATTTGTTTATATTCTTTACTATAAGTATTTGATTTATTATATTTACTGTTTTTATTATTTACTTTAACGTAAGATTATAACTTAATTCTTGTTTTCTATTTCTAAAGTTTTTATTTATTTACATTGAATATTAATTTGTTTTGCTTCCACTTCCGCAAAAATTGTGTGATGTATTTGATTTAAAATGAATTCAAGATTTTTTTGTAATTGGGCAACAATGTCAACTTAGATCTCTAACGTAGATAATGACGTGCAACGGTAAGTAAATTAGACGGACTTTATAAATATAAATATTCTGACAACTGTCAGTGTCAAATTAAAATGTCATGTAATGATTTGCGACATTCTTAAAATCCTATATGACGTCAAAATTAATTACGCACGAAAAAAAGGGGTCTTGGACGGAGTATATATAGAATATTAACTATGTTAGATACTTAAAATACAGGGTGTTTCATTAATAATTGTCCATATAGTAACTGCAGAAACCTTAGCACAAAATACGAAGATTTAACCTAAAACACTTAAATAGAATGTGGTTCCATACTGAGTTACAGGGTGTTTTATCTTAAATATTAAAAATTATTTTGGCTCAGCATTTTAAAACTATTCGACGTATCCTTTTAATAATTGGCAGAAAGTGCGACTACTAGACGCACTACTAAATTATGATAAGCAAACGTTTCTAGCTGCTACCAGAGGCGTACGATAGGGGATGGTGAGTGGTTGATCCTTCTCAAATTCTACGCCACTGGAGGAATTACTATTTTAGTACCATTTTTAGATTCTCCAATACTTTCTACGTAAATAATATACTCTTCATTGGTAACGATAAAGTCATTAGTTTTCGAGATATTTGAAGTAAAATATGAAACGGCACAGTTATTTTGATTAATTTGTGATAAGATTCATATGATTAAAATTTAAAAATTATTTGTACCCAGTACTTTCAAACTATTTGGCGTATATCTATCATACTTGGCAGAAAGTGTAGGTAGTGTACACCCTACTAAATTAAGATAAATAAACGTTTCTAGCTACTACCAGAGACGTACGACAGGGGATAGTGGCTGGTTGACCCTTCCCAAATTCTACGCCACTGACAAAATTGCTATTTTAGTGTAATTTTTTGATTTTGCCATACTTTTTATAAAAATAATATACTCTTCATTTGTAACGATAAACTGATTAATTTTCGAGATATTTGAAAATAAATATGAAGTGGCACAATACATTAATCAAAATAACCGTGTCGTTTCATTTTTAACTTCAAAGATCTCGAAAACTAATGACTTTATCGTTACGAATGAAGAGTATATTATTTTTATATAAAGTATTGGAGAATCCAAAAATTGAACTAAAATAGCAATTTCGCCAGTGGCGTAGAATTTGGAAAGGGTAAACCATTCACTTTCACCCGTCGTACGCCTCTGGTAATAGCCACAAACGTTTTTTTTAACATAATTTAGTAGTTTGTACAGTACCTATACTTCCTGCCAAGTATTAAAAGGATACGTCGAATAGTTTTAAGATTCTGAGCAAAAATAATTTTTGAATTTTAAGATAAAACACCCTGTAACTCAGTAAGGAACAACATTTTATTTAAGTGTTTTAGGTTAAATCTTCGTATTTTGTGCTAAGGTTTCTCCAGTTATCATATGGACAATTATTAATGAAACACCCTGTATTTCTTTATTAATACAAATTCCTTTTAGAGTGCTGAAAGAAAACTGGAGGGCGGCCAAACTGTGGACTACAGTGACAGCGAGCAGTCAGATTCCGAGAGTTCCTCTGATGACGACAACATGGATGGACCGTGCAGAATTGCCGACTCGTCTGATGAAGAAGATGAGCAACCGTGTCGCATCAGAAAACACGACTATCAGAACGTCAGTCAACTAGAGTGGGACAATTCCACTATGTAAAGTCAAAAAATGTAGAGGATTGTTCATTTGCGGATGAATTTTTCAGATAATGTCATATAAGTAAATGTTTATATTCTAATCATCATCTCTTGAGATCATTTGATTGTAGAAATGCGTATAACTTTGTGGATGAAGTACAAAAATAGTTATAGTACAAATACATAAGAAACAGTGTCTGTTCGCGTAGGTTTTAACCTTTTTACTTTCAGAGCTGTTGACAAAAAATGACAAGTGTAATATTTAGAAATGAAATCTCATAGGAATTGGTTAGGATTTAGTTCATGGAACAAATTTAGTTTTTTTACTGTGTACAGTAACAGAGTCATTATCAAAGTTTACATTCAATTTCTATTGTCAAATGATCGAAGAGGAACCCAATTTTAAAGTTATTTCCTTTAATTGCATTTTCCAATATGAAAATAAAATACCTCATCCGCATTTGTTCATCAAGAAAGTGAAAATGAAGGTGCGAAGCGTTATTAAAACGCATGAAGTGCCATATAGTGCACTAAAGACGCCGTACAAACCACAAGCAAACGTTTGCCTAAAATAAACAATAAACAGCTTCGAATATTGTACTAAAAACTGGAAAATAACTTTTAAAAACACATTATTGTCACTTGTACATAGTACCCAAATCTTTAAAAATGTTCGATACTTTCTATGTCTTCAAAAAGATTAAGTAGATAAATAAAAATACTGTAGTGGTTATTCTAATAACTAAAAATGTTCCAAAAATTACCGCAACGAAATACTTCTTCTTAAAGTGCCGTGCATTTTTGCGTAGGCGTCCACCGTATATTGTCGTGTCGCAAGGGGAGCACGCAAAATAGAATTCTATTTTGCTGACGTCACAAAACGAATTTCACAATGCGAGAATCGACTGTTGCTAGGCAACGTGACGTCACTAAAATGGAATTCTATTTTGACGTCACAAAACGAATTTCACAATGCGAGAATAGACGGTTGCTAGGCAACGTGACGTCACTAAAATAGAATTATATTTTGCGTGCTCCCACTACAGGATTAAATATCCTGTTTTTATCAGCATTGCGAAGCATTTCGTAGCTGTGGATTCCTGTCCATTGACGAATATTACGCAGCGGCAGCCGTGACATATTTTTACGTCTTAGACCTCTCTTACCCTGTATCTTTCCTTCGAATACCAGTTACTGAAAAGTGTAGCGTTCTCCTCGTAATATTTGTCCTAAGTATATGTAGTCTTTTTACTTTTTACATAATCAAAAAGTTATCTATCCTGGGAGCTCGCTCACAGACTTCAAGTTTGTTAATGGAGCTGGCCTTTAACGTCCATGTTTCCATTCCGTACAAGAAAAGAGGCCAAACATAACACTTGCATTGAGAGATATAAGTTGAAATTTTATTAACATAGGGATTTTATTTTAAGTACGTACTGATCTTTCTATCCAGAGGTGCCGTGTGAGATTTTATAAATCCCCCACTTAGAAACTGAAATTCCCTCAAATTGAAGCTCAAATCCTCAAAATTTAAATTTTTGTCGCATTTTAATAAATTAGTAGTCAAATGAAGAGAACAGTAAACCAAAATTACACTGCTTATCAACGAGGGCCCTGGAAATAATTTATAGTTCCTATCGTCTTCGATTATATGGGAGTATAATATACAGTTCTATGTACATTCGCAAATTTAATTTAACATGACCCCTTAAAATCATCCATAATTTTCCGCCCCCAAAAAATCCCACTACAATTTCTGCTTAGAAAAATTTCCCTAGACGCTTTCAAATTACCCCAAAATTGTGAAAAAATACACCAATCTGGCAACCCTGTTTCTATCTACTTTTTGATACACCACCGAACCCGAACAGCTGTTTGCTGTTCGGCACTGTTCGGTCATCGGCGGTGGCCGACGACGGGTATTTACTTTTACGGTTATCTACCCATCCTGTACCATGTTCCCAACAATCTCTCGCACTCACTCCAACTTGTACTATTTGTACATAAGGTTCTCTTTGTTACTTCAAACTATATTACTTCAAACTTTGTTACTCAAATGTTATTACTCTTTTAACGTTTAAGAAATAAATATCTTATAACGGTGATGGATACATCACACCGAATTTACGTAAATATTTATGGGCATAGTTATCCCTGAGAGTTATCTTAACTTTAACTCAAACGTTAAAGATAACTTCGGTCATCCATCACAGGGCTGAATATCCGAAAATCACTCTCGAAAATGTTATGCAAAATATCGCTTCAAAGAGACAATTACAGAACAATTGCGTTCCAAAAAGATAGTTTCTTACAAACATCGAGCTCCAAAAAGACAGTTACTCGAAAATCTCATTCCAAAAAGGTATATCTTACATTAGTAAGAAGTCACACAGGATCATGTCGTTCCAAAAAAAGAGAGAATATAGGCCCACAAAGATTTTGGATTATCCGGTGTTTATTGATTTTAAATACACTTTAATGCATATTTTACAGTTGAATCCGGGAATCTTTACCCGTGCGTCATCATTTAAAGCATACGAAATAAGTCGATGATAAGTCGGAAATTGAAATTTACTAAACGCAACAGCAAGTCACTTACTGTCACTTGCTGTTGCGTTTAGTAAATTTCAATTTCCGACTTATCATCGACTTGTTTCTTATGCTTTAAATGATGACGCACGGGCAAAGATTCCCGGACTCAACTGTACTTGCATCTTTTAGATAAGAAAGTTATTGAACTTTATCAAAGTTGGTTTTACCTATATAGTGCCTAAAACTAGGCAACGAATTCGCCACGGTTTTCCATAAACGTTGACATTGACAGCTGACATTTGTAGACGTGGAGATAACGTATTTTTTCGCCGAATCACGATCTAGAATGTTGTATTGGCGCCTTAACCCTTTCACTGCTAACTTTTGAAATAAGACATGCCAAGAAGCGGCATTTCTTACTGACAATGAGCATGTGTCGCGGATCCTTGCCACACGCACTGTCTGAAGACTGCCTGGCACGCATCCGTGTCATGCGCAGCGAAAGTGTTAAAAAGAAACGTGTTAGTTAAAAGTACCACTATCCAGTTGTTCGTATACATACTATTTCTATTTGCGTAAATGCTATGCTTGAATGCCTACTGGTTTGCTTGGGTTGTGTACGGCGTTTGATATCAATAAATTAATCGTCCATATTTGTTAGAGATATATATACAGGTTGTTGTATATGTATATCCATACACCCTTTTTAGCTAGTAATACATATTTGATGACGCTGTTTACACCCTTTCCTGCTTGTATTTTCGCCTATCTTTTAGGTTAACGGCAGCCAGTTTTTTATTAGTAAGTTTGTTATATTTTAAAATTTGTTTATCAGTCAAGTAACCGAATATTGTTCCACTTAAACCAGGATACTCAAAATGCAGCTAATCTCTAACAGTATTAAAACAATTAGTATTTTTTACAGATATGAAACTCTAAAATATAATGAAATAGCAACATGTATTGTTTAAAAAAGTCTTTTTTACGAAAGATAATTATGTGTCATTTTTATTTGAGTGTGATCTCTGAATGGCGACACCCTCACAGTTGGCACGACTGCAGGCCAAACGGGAGGTAAAATGTTTATGTTTATTTGATGTGGATTCGTATATCTGCATAAACATGGTGAGTGATGTCTGCAGACTTCTGTCTGTAGAAAACGTGTGACGGCTGTCAAAATCTAGTGACGGATGTGACGTAACGACTGTCATGATCACAGGAGATATGTCACGTGAAAGCTGTCATTGAACATAGTATCGCCAAGTTCCTAAGTGGATTAACTTAGATAAAAATGATAAATAAAAATATAATATTATTAGAATACTCACGTCTAGACATCGAGATCAATATCAGCCTATTTTTGCATGCGTCTGGCTACGCTCGGTGAAATGGTAAACTTGGTAGACCAAATTATATATAAATCATGCTACAGCTGTCAAAGTCACGTAAAAGGTGTAACGCAATTGCTTTCAAAATTACCTGACAACTGTCATTTAATAGCGTTTACTGAAAACCATATTGATAAAAAATATAAGTTCTAAACAAAAGTTTATGAAATAAATAAAGTAAAAATGTATTTTTATAAACATTCAGCAGATCAGTGATTACTTCTAGATCAAAGCTTTGGGGGTTTGAGGCATCTCATAAAAAATTAAAGGCAGCTTGCTACTGAACAGCTTCAAGTATTATTTAATTGAAATTATTAAGAAGTATTATAATTGTTATTCTATAATAGAAATATTTATATAAATAAAAGGTTATAAAGAGGAATAATCGTTCAGTTACTTGTCAAATTCATTGTTGCCGACAAGGACATTTTTTTGACATGTTTTTAATGTGTGAAAGTATTCGACTTGATGTTTTGATAAACAAAATGTTTACTATATTAATTATTGTCCATCCTACCCTTTTTACTATTAATCAGTATTTGTTTTGAAGCCTAATCAAAGGCCTATCGGCAAAAACTGTATATTATCTTCTGGCAAGTTTGTTGAGTTAAAATTTTAACTTATTTCTTATTATACTTAACATTTAATCTTTTACCTTTTATTAGTTTTTTAATCGTATTTTAAACTAACGAAGTATTGTTTTTATATAATGATTATGTATGCGCTTTTTTGTACTTACTTCTTATTTTAGGTTTTAAGATTTTTTTAGTTTCTCCTATTGCACCTTTACTGTTAACAACCTCGATCATATCAATTTTTTAATAATGTGCAATCAATCATGACTGGTTTATTTTGTGTTTCGAATATCGTCACAAATGCCGAGTTGCATTGCCGAGCAATAGAATAGCAAGCGAATGCTTGAAGACCAACTCGAATTTTGAACATTTAATTTTAATTTTGGAGGAATATGTCTCATTACAACTAATACAGGAACACTGCCCTACATACAATTAAATATGTGAAATTATGTTTTGTAATATAGAAATTGGTGCGTAAAATAATTTAAGTTTACATTTAGCTTAAATGAGTTCATTCAGTTACGCTTACTTTAAAAAAGCTCGTTTAATTCAAATTTGTGAATATTAATAATCCTATCTCACACTGGACGTTATTGAGATCTGTTTCTGGGTATACTATGTTCAGTTCTAACTGTGTTTAGTAACGAAATCGATGCAGTATGCGCAGTCGCATGTCCTAATTCGTTTTAGCTACACATGGACTAAACACGCTAAACTTTCAGATATTTTGGATTACTTGGAAATAAAAAGCTTTGTATGTGAGTTCATCACTACAAACAACCTGAAAGAAAATTATTTCCGAAAAAAGGAGAAAATAGTGCACTGGATGTTAAAAATGGTAAGATTAATGAGCTTACGACATATTCATTGTTGTGTATTGTTGATATATGTAAAGTGGACTTTGCATATAGTAATGAGTGAGTCTACATGCACGGAACCCTTAGTTCCGTGTATACATGTTCACTCATTACTATAGAGATCGATATGATATAATATATACACTCCTGGCCAAAAAAATCGGGATACCTTAAAAATGGGTAATTTTTTATGTCTCGAATCTCCTAAACCTGTTGTCCGATTTTAGTGATTTTTTTAGTATATTATAGCCTTATTCTTTAAGAATCTCGATGTAGTAATATTGTTGCTAAACATGTATATGTCATTATATACCGGGTGTGACAATAATACTGCGTTTTTTCTCAAAGTGCGGAACATCCCGTGGAATATTTTAGTATTTAAAAAATATTGAAACTAAGACTCTATTGTAGCTTTAGGCTTTCTTAAAATCATGTTTTTTGACTCATTCACTTATGTTGGATAATAAAAAAGTTAGGTACTTTAACAATTAGCCATGTTCTTCATCAATACAGGGTGTTTCTAAATAAGTGCGGCAAACTTTAAGGGTTAATTCTACATGAAAAAATAATGACAGTTTGCTTTATAAACATATGTCCGCAAATGCTTCGTTTTCGAAATACGGGATGTTGAATTTTTTCTTACAAATTGACGATTTATTTATTGCTCTAAAACCGGTTGAGTTATGCAAATGAAATTTGGTAGGTTTTATGAGGTAGTTATTTTACATTGTTTGACATACAATTAAAAATTTTATTTTCACCATTGGCGTGCATACAGGGTATATTACCGGGTTTTATGACCCGTATGCACGCCAATGGTGAATTTAAAATACATAATTGTACGTCAAAAAATGCGCAATAACCACCTCTTAAAACCCACCAAATTTCATTTGCATATCTCAACCGGTTTTAGAGCAATAAATAAATCGTCAGTGTATAAGGAAAAATTCAACATCCCCTATCTCGGAAACGAAGCATTTGCAGACATATGTTCGTAAATCAAACGGTCATTATTTTTTCATGCAGAATTACCTCTTAAAGTTTGTAGTGCTTAGTTAGAAACACCCTGTATTGATGAAGAACATGGCTAGTTGTCAAAGTACCTAACTTTTTCATTATCCAACATAAGTGAATGAGTCACGAAGCAGAATGTTAAGAAAGGCTAAGGCTACAATTGAGTTTTAATTTCAATATTTTTTAAATGCTAAAATATTCCACAGGGTGTTCCGAACTTTGAGGAAAAAACACAGTATTATTGTTACACCCGGTCTATAATGACATTTACATGTTTAGAAACAATATTACTACATCGAGATTCTTAAAGAATAAGGCTATAACATACTAAAAAAATCAATAAAATCTGACAACAGGTTTAGGAGATTCGAGACATCAAAAATGACCCATTTTTAAGGTGTCCCGATTTTTTTGGCCAGGAGTGTATTATAATATAGCTCCCCGTACGTGACAAGCTTAAGTCTCTTAATTCCTCGTTACTACCCTCACTGCCACTTTATACTTCTATGCCGAGATGCCACTTCTAAACCTTCGATGGGGATAATATGGTGTTTGTGTGGGTGGGAAATGGTGTAAAGATTCTTCACAGCTGGAAGCAGCCTTGGTGGAAGAAATGGCCGTTGTGTTATTGCGATTAAGGAGAGGTATCCTTGTTAAAGATACCCGTTTACCGTCATCTCTTTTGTTAAGAAAATCTGGACGTTTTCCTGATCAACAACTTCTCAGATAATTCTTGGTATATAAAAAGCATGACAAGAGACGTACTGGAAATGAGAATGTTAAAAGAAATATTAACAAACTGTCAACAGGCATCATGTTGCACGCATCTAGCACATCACGTATTAGTAAAAAATGAATGATCAGTGCCAACAAAAATCTCTAAATCTCCTTGTGTGTGATTATCTACTGTATCAGATAGGGGTATCATTAAAATAATTCGAATATCCAATTTTCTTCCTAAGGTATACAAAAGATTAACAGCATTTAAAAGATTTCGAATAAATAAATAAATAATATACCTAACTAATAAATAATTAAATAATAATATTTATTATACCGCTAGTGGGGCTTTGGGTTTATAATTAACGGGCCTGCGGTATATAAATAAATATATAACCTTAATTTTTTCAATTTATTATTTAATAATGATTTTCTGGTTAGAATAATAAAAATGACGCGGTTGTGATGTGGTTGCGGCAGTTTTGGTTTGTGACGATATTTGAAATTGTAAAAGTAAATTTTCTACAACTTTTCTACTTAGATTTGGTGTTTCTCTTTCTCTCGCACAACATATTTCTCTTTTGGTTCGGAAGTAGTAGTCTAAAAAAAATGTATATATAAGGTTTTGCAGCTAAAATAATATTTTTTTGTAAGTAGATAATGGTACTTAAAATAAAATAAAAGTATACAAGATAAAAATAAAACGGTTATTTTTATTTTTTCTAAAATGATTTGGCAATATTATATACATTAGTAGATTAAACAAGAGAAAGATTATATCATATGATGCAATATTTAGTGTAAAATTCTGTTCAATAGATCGTATGATTTGTTTGTAAGAGTGTCGCAGTTTAGGAATTAGTAGCTGTGATGTCAAAAATAAGAAAAACTATTTAGGTTAGAACAATCCAGCACTACTTTATCTATGCTTTTATTTGATATTTTCTAAGGCGTTTTACAAGTTTTTTCTCTCGAGCTCGAGGTCGCAGGTTATATCTACAAATCCTATAAAATGTTGAAGAGTAGGAATATAGTAGAGGAGATATTGTAACAGGGTGTTTAAAATTGTTTCATACGTTTCTTAATACGATGTTCACGTGTTACTAGGCATTCAGTATATTTGTAAATAACTGTAGATAGATTATTTTTGATAAATTTTGTATTCGATTTTATAAATTGTTGAAGCGCTTCTTCTTCATTACGTTTTGTTTGCATATTTTATGAAAAGACCTAACGC
This sequence comes from Diabrotica virgifera virgifera, assembly GCF_917563875.1. Lineage (NCBI taxonomy): Eukaryota > Metazoa > Arthropoda > Insecta > Coleoptera > Chrysomelidae > Diabrotica > Diabrotica virgifera. Next base: position 69,373,286 of record NC_065445.1, on the reverse strand, counting down.
AAGTCGCGTAGATTTAGTGATGACCGGATCGGATTTGTTTCGATCAGTGAGTCGGAACCGTTACGTGTTTGAAACGGACCTGAGTACAAAAACTGTTCTAGACAGGTTGGAGCTATAATATGTCGATCCACTGAGCAGTACCACTAATTTATTGCTGTTGCAACGAATCTTCGATTTAATAACAATTAACGAATCCAAAACTTAAAATTATAAGCAAACTCATGATTTGCGATTTATGATCTATAAGTGTAATACAGTGATGGCCGCGCTAATAACCGGCAAAATAACGCAAAAGATGGAAAACATAATACATTGTGAAGTAAAAAGAGATGAAACTAGTAGAGGTGAAAATTATCGATATAAACGTATAAATTAACATTACATTACATAGTTTCCCACCTTTAGACGTATAGGAGGAGTGTGACAACTGTCACTGTGACAGGAGAATTTTATAAAATACTCCTGTCACAGACGTCTAAAGGTGGGGAACTACATATGTAATGTTAATTTATACGTATATATCGATAATCTACACCTCTACTAGTTTCATCTCTTTTTCTTTCACAATAGTTTTCATAGATTTCCATCTTTTGCCTTATTTTGCCGGTTATTATCGCGCTCATCACTGTATAAAATCTATATTCTAAGATCTACAATTCTGATAATTACGTACCTATATGAATTAGAATTCACACGCAAGCTCCTCAAGTAAACTACCAAATGTTACTTGAATGAATTCTAGAATCTATTAAGTGATTGAGTGACTGATTCGGTTACACTGCAACGAATCTTCGATCCAGTGATTCGGATATTCAAAAAGAGTTAAACGATCCGAGCCTCAAAATTGTAAGCAGATCTTTCTTTGATGTGCTACCTATAAGTAATAAATAAGAATAATTAATTATGTGAATTAAAATTTAAATTCGAGCTTTGTGATCTAATTGAACAATTAAAACATGCATTTGGGATACACTCTAAGAATTTTATGATTCATTGAACCAACTCACTGATTCGGATTCGCCGGAACGAATCTTAAGAGGATTCGAGCTGGTCATCACTGCGTAGAATGATGTCAGTAGCAATAAAAATTTGTAAAACGTCCCCAACTAATCTACTTCAGATGAAATGACACTATTTTTGACAAAATACGTAACAACAAGAAACTGTTACATTCCAATAATCGTAATGATATTTATTTGTATGTGAAAGTTTATATCTTATTGATAAATGGCTTTTTTGGTGTGTTAAAAAACAGAATCAAATAATTCGAATGTCTTTAGGTGTTGAAAACCACAATAATTATGTAATACATGAATGTATAATAAATAATAACAAAATATTTGTTTTTTTTTCTTTTTCCAATCATTATTCCTTGTTACTTAGGTTGTGCTTAGGTTGGTTAGTAGAACGTCCCAGGGACGGCTAAAGTCTGATTTTAAGGCTTACACATACAAATATACCTGGGTCAAAAAATCAAAGCTAATAAAGAGAATCAAACAATTGAAGTACAGAGAAGAATCCGATTGGCGTGGGCAGCGTTTGAAAAGTTAAGATGGATAGTAAAAAGCATAAAGATACAGCAGTACCTAAAAACCCGTGTATTTGACCACATCCTTCCTGTTCTGACGTATGGTTCAGAAACATGGACATTAACAAAGGCCAACATAAACAAAATAGAAATAACTGAGAAAATGGAAAGATCCATGTTGGGAATAAAACTACAAGACAGAAAATTAAACAAATGGATAAGAGAGAAAACAAAAGTAGAAAATGTAACTGAACATATAACAGGGTTAAAATGGAGATTTGCGGGCCACAATGCGAGACAGGAAGATAAAAGATGGAATGCTGAAATATAAAACTGGAGACCGTGGACAGGAAGAAGAGGAAGACCTCAGATGCGATGGAAGGACGAAATTGTAAAAGCTGCAGGAACTAACTGGAAAAGCGCAGCCAAGGATAGACGGAAATGGAAAGATTTGGGGAAGGCCTATGTCCAAAGTTGGATAGAAACGGGCTAAAGAAGAAGAAGATACATACAATGATGAGCGTGCTAGTAACTGGCAAAATGACGCAAAAGATGGAAAACAGTACCTTGTGAAATAAAAAGAGGTTAAACTGGTAAAGGTGGGAAATTATCGGTATAACCTATAAATTGTGAGACCCAAATTGGTGCAGGTCATATTTTTTAAATAGGTAATGCAAGTCTAGCTTTTGTAACCTTGATATACAGTGATGAGCGCGTTAATAACCAGCAAAATAACGCAAAGTTGGAAAGCATAATACATTGTGAGGTAAAAAGAGATAAAACTAGTAGAGGTGGAAATTATCAACATAAACGTATAAATTAACATTACATAGTTTCCCACCTTTAGACGTATCGGAGGAGTATGACAACTGTCACAGTAGAGTTTTATAAAATACTCCTGTCACAGACGTCCAAAGGTGGAAACTATGTACCCCTCCTCTACCTGTACCACTTCTACTAGTTTCATCTCTTTTTATTTTACAATGTATTATGTTTTCCATCTTTTGCGTTATATTGCCGGTTATTAGCGCGCTCATCACTGTATAGACCACATGTCGTCAAGAAAATCGGAAAAAGCGGTGTAAGTATTTACAGTAATATTAATACTGTAATACAGTAAAAAATTAAAAACCACTTTTCGTTTTAAGGGGTCTCTATATCAAGATTATAAAGCAAGACTTACATCATTTCAAAAATATGCCTTACACCACTTTGGTTTTAACACCCTGAAATTTATATTACATTACGATATTTCCCACCTTTAGACATTAGCTCTAGTTGACTTCAGTCATAATATTGACGTATGACATTTAGTAAAATATTTTAGTTGAGTTATTTTTATTATTAGTTTGATTTATAATTAAAATGGCTACTGTTCAATCTTTTTTTTTTACTAGCATCTGTCTTAATTTATTCAATCATTTGTTCTAACATGGAAAATTCAAATAAAATATTTTTAGACGTCAAACCTATAATTATGGCTAAATTAAACTAGTTCTTCTAATGTATAAAGGTGGGAAATATCGTAATGTAATGTAAACTTATAGGTGTATAGCGATAATTTCCCAACTCTACTAATTTCATCTCTTTTTATTTTACAATATATCATCATGTTTTCCATCTTTTGCCTTACTTTGCCGGTTATTAGCGCGTTCATCACTGTATTATTTTATGGGTTCTGTTCTAACGGTAGTAGAATTTAAATGGTCATACATTAAGCTTAATTCACACTGCTGTCAAGTTGGTCATTATATCCTAATAAGATCAAGTCTGATTTCCTTTTAAAGTCCTTAAAACGAGACCCTAAGAAGAAGCATGTCCCTAAACTCCTGAAAAATAAATGAATTCCAACAAGACTTAAAAGAAAACCTTTCTTTACATCAGGTAGAAAGTGATCCTTGATGAAAACACTTTGTTATATCATAAATACAAAATCATCGAGACTTCAAAAGACTATACGATATCGGTTTCCACAAACCGTAAGCCTGATGATACTTGGACTGTGATTCATCGCAGAAAACGGAACTAGATTAGAGTTAGAACGGAACTAGGAATTAAACTAGAGTTGGAACAAATGATGAATACACAGCGTTATCTAAAGAAATAAAGACGCAATGCTGCAAAGACAAAGCGGGTTACATACCTCAAATATGTAGAAAAATGGTTATCGGAATAAACCAAGAGATTAATATCAAAAGGTCAAACTTCTTAATATCTTATAATTTAATTTAAAACGCAAACGTGGTAGACGATGAATACGAAAAGTAATCTAAAGACCGACACTGACGAAACTATTGTAGCGATTTATATAGAAATAATGAGATTCCAGCAGAAAATCTACTACCCTAGAGAGAACAACCTACTGTCTTGTTCTCTGAAGTAAAAGATGCAACTAAATCACTATAAAAAAAATAAATCCCCGGACATTGACACAATATCAGGAGATATGCTGCAGTCACTAGATGACAAAGGATTACATCATCCATTCTATCTGTGTCGTTTGGAATTTGGGAAAATGGTCATCTGATTGGTGTACCTTAATTTATATTCCACTATATAAAAAGGAGCCACTAAAAGATGGGAAAACTACCGTACATTTTCACAAGTAACGCACGCCGGTAAAATAATGCTTACACATCATTAAAAACTTACCTACATTATTATCAAACACCGCAGGAATAAACGGGGATTGTAAAGGGAAAAGGTAAAGGACCCCGCACAAATCTTATGGAAAATAGGTCCCAGTGGATTTCGTTCATACTTTGGGAAAATACTCTTTGAAGCATCCTGATAAAAAGTTCTCATGGGCACAACTCAATCGTATGAAGGATTTTCAAGTTATAGAGGTCCAAACTCGGAAAATTATAAGATTTACGGGGTATTCCAATTCCGTGAGTTACTGGTTATTTGGCAACATGTAGAAGTTTGGATCAAGAAAAAGTAATAGTAGTCTAGGATTTTTTCCTGGCTATCCAATGGCTACCTTTACTTTGACCTTGACCTTCAACGGACGTCATCTTCTAGAGTTTCGAGGGTTTTAGGCATTACATTGGTATACTCAGATTGATATACTCAGACTAAACAGATTACTCGTGGGTTTTTGGGATCGCAAAACACGAATATGCCATCAGAATTGCCGTCTGGATGACGTGGTGGCCAGGACCTTTGCAAGGAACGTCATCTTCTAGAGTTTCGATGGTTTTCGGCATTTAATTGATGCAAATGAATTACTGGAGGGTTTTTTGAGGTCGCTAAACACGAATATGCCACCAGAACCGACTCCCGGAGCACCTGGTTTCTAAGGTCAACGAAAGGGGCTCCTGGAGTTCCGAGGGTCTTTGGTACTACATTAATGCAAACTGATTAATTATAGGTTTGTGGGGGTGCTGAACACGAATACCTGATCACATTGTGCCGTAGGCACATTGTGATTCGTGGGTCGGATCTGATAGTGTATGCATGTTCAGCAACCCCAAAAACCTGAGAGTACTCCATTTGATTCCTCCGAAACTCCAGAAGATAACCTGTCTTAGGCACCAGGTGCTCCTGTGTAAAAATCTATAACTAATTCGTTTGCATTATTGTAGTACCAAAGAACCACCGAAACTCTAGGAGCCCCTTTCATTGACCTTGGAAATCAAGTGCTCCGGGAGTCGGTTTCTGGTGGCATATTCGTGTATAGTTACCTCAAAAAACCCTCCAGTAATTCATTTGCATCAATTAAATGACGAAAACCATCGAAACTCTAGAATATGACGTCCCTTGCAGAGGCCCTGGCCACCACGTCATCCGGAGAGCAATTCTGATGGCATATTCGTGTTTTTAGCGATCCCAAAAACCCATGAGTAATCTGTTTATATCAATTGAATGCCTAAAACCCCTAGAAGATGACGTCCGTTGAAGGTCAAGGTCAAAGTAAAGGTCGCCATTGGATAGCCAGGAAAAAATCATAGACTACTAGCACTTTTCCTTGATCCAAACTTCTACATGTTGCCAAATAACCAGTAACTCACGGAATTGGAACACCCCGTAAATCTTATAATTTTCCGAGTTTGGGCATCTATATCTTGAAAATCCTTCATACGATTGAGTTGTGCCCATGAGAACTTTTTATCAGGATGCTTCAAAGAGTATTTTCCCAAAGTATGAACGAAATCCACTGGGACCTATTTTCCATAAGGTTTGTGCGGGGTCCTTTGAGCAAATCATGAACCTGAGATAACTTATCAACAAGTCGAGATAATTTCAAGTACCTATGATAATATGCTTTGTTGACTACATAGAAAACATTCGAAAGCTGAATAAACCTTTGGTCCATTTTAATAGAAATGGCACTGATACACCTGGTGACATTAAAAATCTTTACCAGTCCAATACGGTAATATTACGACTAGATCAGAGGTTCTTACACCAACTCAGAAGTAGGTAGTTAGGTGGTATTTATGAAGAAAAGCGCTTCCTATCAATAAATACTGATTTTTTTAATCATCACAACTTACACTGATAGATTTTGAGTATTATATTAATCATTTGTGATTAAAATTGCATACAGCATTACCAAATTCACTTCGTATTTGAGATTTGGATGTGCACTGTTGTGTTGATGTTCAGTTTTTCCAAATTGTTTGATTTTTTTTGGTGACATCTCGCGAAGTAAAATACTTGCACGGTACAAAAATAAAATTCAGAAAATGTGGAAAAACCGAACGTCAACAACAGTGCGCATCCAAATCTCAAATACAAAGTGAATTTGGTCGTGCTGTAATACTTTTGAATATTTATGTTTTTACTATAATTTAGTATTCGGTCGAACTTTTAAAAAAGTATCCGAATATATCGAATAGTAGCCGAATATTCATGGCATCATTAGCTATTGTATCTGAGTATTTAGTAAAATATATTAGTTTCTGGTCCAGATGTTGTTTGTAGAGTTTTTTATTATGCTAGATCTACTTTCTGCTGTTAATCTTTATATAAGGTTCAAATAAAACAATAAGAAAATTCAAAACGTTTTATTTTGATTGTAACAAGTACGACTTTGAAGTTATAAACGATTTTGATTCTACTGTGACTAACGTTCATTGTCTAAATTGCATTTTAACGATAATGGATATAATTTTACATTTAAAACCTTATATAAATACAATATAAATATGTGATACACTGTAATATTATAAATCGATAACTAGAATCAACAAAATATCATATCGTCTTAGATCCACGGATAATAAATCATTTAAATGTAGAAAACATTATAATTTAACTACTGAACACATATTTTGAGTGAATGGGAATACAGATTATAAAACTAGAAGAGTTTATCTGCTAAAATGCCATACAAAAACATTTCCTCTATGTAAATTATGATAAGTAAGTAACAAGCATTATTTTTGATATCTGGCAACCTAAATATGTATCTATGTAAAAACTTGATAATCGGCATCGCCAAGTATGACGTTTTAATTGTATATGTGTTTAATAATGTGTAGGGCATCCTACACATATAGAACAGGGCATCCATGGCGTATCTAATATCTTGCCCCCTCGTACTTAATACCAACGTGTTTATTTATTCCTATATCTTTCTATTAGAGTACATTGTTACTCATCCATTCGATTCTGTTTTTGTATCTGCTTGATGATTTCTGTATGATTTCTACTAGAATATATGTGTAAGCCTGCAAACCTAGACGAAAAGGCATAAACATAAATGGACAGCATCTTAGTCATCTCAGGTTCGCGGACGACATAGTCCTGATAACAGATAAAGGCTCTACCATGCACCATGCCTCTACAGAAGTGGGTTTAAAGATCAACAACTCAAAAACACAAGTGATGACAAACCTCATTCTGAGTGAGAACTTCAACATAACTGACACAAGTATAGAACATCAACAAAAAAATATCTGGGCACAAAATTCGCTTAAGTACAGATAACCAGACCATATAGTGATGTTGATTGTAGTTACTTTCGAGTATTCGTTATAAATCGTTACTTTTGTATAAAGTAATCATTTACAGTATTCGTTGCTTTGATTACTATGATTACTTTTGTATTTGAGTATGTACCGGTAATCATATCGAGAATCGTATTTCTCAGTAGGTAGGTATTTTGTATAGGTATTCCGATATAACAACGACTTTCACCGATCTGTTTAAGGGATAAAAAATTCGATAACACTCGTAAAATACCGGTCCCGTCCGTTACTCGCTGGGATACGATTGGTATTTTTTTTATAGAAAGAAATCAAGTGTACTGGTTGTAGATACAATAGTCGTTAGTCGCTCTGATACGATTGGTACGAAGTAATCAGAGTAATCAAAGTAGATACAATAGTCGTTACTCGCTCTGATACAATTGGTACGAAATAATCAGAGTAATAAAAGTAATCAAAGTAACGATTTGCCCCTCTGTATAGTAATCGTTACTTTCGGTATTCGTAAGTAACGAGTACTTTGTAACGATTAGATACTTTTTCAACATCACTGCAGACCAATGAGTTGACATGGGCGGTTTATGGAAAGCTAAGAGATGTTTTTGATCAATGTGTGTTGCCGGTTCTAACCTATGGTGCGGAGACGCTAACACTCACTAAGACGTCCGCAAACAAAATTCAAATAACACAGAGAGCAATGGAACGGTCCATGTTGGGATTAACCCTGAGAGAGCGAATAGCTAACACAGAATTGCGTCATAGAATGATTTCTATCGCAAAGTTTTCAATATTTCTATTTCCATGAACAATTAAATGATTTTGTATGACATTGTTTTATTGACCTTAAATTTACCCTGTGTGAATAGATGAAAATTATCAATACGTATTGATATTTCACCGAGAACTTAAAGTAACAATTGAATTAAACATTTAGTTCATGTACCAATTGAAATCTTAAAATTGTAAAAGTATTTATGACCGCTTTGGTCATGAGAAATGTGACTAAGCTGTGTTTTAACAGATCCAAATTCAAGCTATTGGCTATTTTAAACAATCCTATTAAAAATTCTACTACATATTGGGCAGTGCACTCTTATATCCATACCAAAGTTGATCATAAACTCTCATACATTTAAATGTTGAATAGACTGTTGTGCGAGTTCATAGTAAGTGCAATAAATAAATAGACTTACTCACAATCACTTTTATTTACCCCAGACGACCGGTTTCGCTTTCTACAATATAAAAAGTATCATCAGGTCTCGGTAAAGTAAACTTAAATGACACTTATTAACTGTACCGAGCCTCATGATGCTTTGTATATTGTAGAAAGCTAATCGGGCTGCCTGGGTAACTAAAAGTTATTGTGAGCAAGTCCATGGAAGTCTATTTGTTTATTTCATTTTCTCATACACTTATTGTAATATAATTGTTAATAAGGAACTTGCATAAAATTTTAAATTCGAAAAAAATATTATAAATCACAACAGAACATAATATTTAAAACATGTATCAAAGAAAAAAAAGTTTTGTTTGTCTTTCGTTTGGCTCCTAAAGACGATTAAAAATTCAAATTATACCAGCCAGCCGAAAACGGGTCGTGACGTCACCGGGCTATATGTTCATTATAAACGTCAGTAGAAAATACAGTTATGTGACGTTACAAGTGTTTTTGATCGTTTGAACTATTCATAGAAAACTTGTACTTTTACAAAATGGTTCTATTTTCCATAGTAAATCTTCTTTCATTTCCTTCAAAAACTGTATCAAACTCCAATCTCAATAAACTGGTATCTATTATTACAATGACATACGATAAATGCCATTAGAATTTAAATATTTTCCCTTTATTCCGCGACGATGAACTGGCCAAATACCAAAGTAGGTGGAGGCCAATAAACCAAAGAAGGAGAAGAATATGTATACCTAAATATATCCATAAACATATTTATCTAGTTAAACTATGTGACGTCACGGGTCGTTTGAACTATTTTAAAATACAGAAGACTTTAAATTTGTACTTCTAAGTTATTATGAGTTTTTGAAGCGTGAAATTTTCAAAATCTCATTTTTATACAAAACTGAACATTAATATGTAATAAAAAAAATTGTGCAAGTTCCCTATTATTAAAGTAACATTTTACATTAGATGTTATAAACAAAATTTGTAAATTTTCATAAACAAAAGTTCTGTTGAGAATAACAGATTTAAATAGAACTGTTTATTTTACAAAACAATATCACAATTAGACATTCGATATCATTCCAACAATATTGGTTCTAAAAAATTATAGTACTAGTGAAATATTCAAATTAAATATATGATAATGCATTTAGTATTATAAGTAACGTATCAGAAATCAGTGAAAATAGTTATCCGAGAACATTGTTCTAATCTATCAATGAACAACTGTGCAAATATCTTCAAAGCTAGAAAACTTGCCTGATTATCAGAAATTGTAGCAATATTACTGCACTGTGATGCGCATAATCAGTATAACAATATTTGATTGGTAGAAAAGTCACACAGGCAGGCCAGCTACCCATGTGTCCCACTATGGAGTGTCAGTACACTTAACGTTGACAATTTTTTTACAAAGAGAAATAAAAGTAAACAAAGAAAAATGTATGGCTGAAAAATAAGAGGAAATGCAAACTATAAATGTTAAACATGATTTCTTTAAGACACGTAAATGAGTAAAATATATACACGTTGGCAATAACAGCAAAATCGTTGACCAAGAAAATATAAAAAAGTGTGGCAAATATTTATGAGACCAATGATGAAACTACACTGTATCAAGATTGTATTGACGCATGACAGTCCAAAAATATTATTAAATCGAGTGGTAGACGAAAAGTGGTCAAAATTGGTAGGTGAAAAAATATGAAAATGGTAGTAACTATTTAATGCAGTATTTAACACCGGCGTGATTCCCCAGATTGGCTAAGATCTACATTTATTGAACTCCCTAAAAAACACAAAGCAAGAGAACGTACAATTAAAACACGTTGACTCCCGTATGTGCCATACTGGTACACAATGTACAAGGGTACACAGTGACGAGTAAATTTCCTATAGCTCTAGTGTTCCGATAATACAGAAATCTCAGATCATGTTCCAATGATCCAGAGCTTAATGTGCTAATTAGACTGATGAGCCACACTGTTAAGATTTTCCTAAGAATACCTCACAGAAGAATCAGAATGAATCAGCTATTGAAAATTACCTATAAAATGATAAGACATTGATTAATATGCTGGCTTATTTGAGAACCACCTTTTTATAACATCTCAACTTCGTAATCTTGTTTATGCTCGATTTACTTTTAAAACATACTGACATAACTTACCGAAAAGGTATGTATTTATATTACAGAACAACCTTGTTGGTTTATGAGCAGACATTTTAAAAATATTGTTGGAACGAAACTTACTATAACAGTAAATGTATGCTAACATAACTGTGTATATTGTGCTCTGAACGTAAAAACAATCGGTACTATCTAGAGTTATAACTATTATTACCTATCTTCAATTCATATAATATATCTATTGGTAGAACTGGCCAAAAAACTTGTTTACTGCATTACAAATGTCGCTTAGACTAAATTTTTCTATTCCTTATTAAGTTAGGCCTTACAAAAACTAAAGTTTGGCCGTAATATACAACAGTCTCATAAATTCGACTATAACTGTTATAAATACATAAACAATGATATAAACAACAACAATAATACAATTTACTTGGATGAAGTAAAAAATGTAATTTTGGTACACTTTCTATTGTATTTTGGAACTTGGCTTATGGCGCCCATTGAACAAACAAAATTACATCAATTGGGACCCGAACTGCGCGTTTTTAGCGACCTTACGTTTCAAAATATGCACATATGTAGCACTAAGAACCACGTACAGGTAATAAAAAACCTGATAGAGAAGTCTGCAGAATACAACAAACCATTGGCACTGATATTCGTGGACTACACTACGAGAAAGCATTCTATATAGCATAAGTCAACAGAAAATGTTGTTCTGAAGCTATTTCCTTGTGGCATTTTTATAATTACGTATTTTTTATGGGAAATAAGCCACAATTTTACTAAAAAATGAATTTATTAACGTTTCGAAGCCCAAATCGGGTTTCGTTGTCAAAATACAAAATACTATTAAAATAAACAAACATGTTGTTGCTAAGTAAAAAAATTCTTCTAATAATTTATTTAATCTGACTCATTTATATTGGCAATTCAGACGTATATTATACATTTTAAAGTAGAAGACTTTAAAATGATATCGCCAATATTTATGAGTTGCATTCCTGGGACGACTTTACTAAAAGATAGTTCATTCGATTACATGAAATCAATCCCAACTCAAGAATATCCGTCGCAAAAAAATCATAGCATGTGATCTGTCTTTAAAAAGACAACCAAATGCAACGATGACAGTAAAATTCTCGCGTTAGAGATTTCATAGTAAATCACGAGGGAAAACCAGGAAAAAACCTCGTGATACTATCCCGACATCGTAAGTATTTGGTCTTACATTTAATCTACCTTCAAAAAACTAATACCAAATTCTGACTTTAATATGTTTAAATTATAAATTCAGTGGAGAGATTCAAGTATAGTCCTGAAAGAATCAGATAGTAAAAAGAGAAAAATCAAAGAAGTGGCTCTAATTATGCTAAATGAAACCAATTGTGTCGCAAATTCCTCGGTAGAATGCAGTAGGATGTGGTTACCCATACTGAAAGAGGAAGTCAATAAAAAGAAAATACCACGATTAGTAAGTCAATAACATATCGAGTTAGTACAAATGTTATATTTTAGTATTACTTATTGTATATCTATGTAATATTAATATTATTTATAATTTAAACATATTAAAGTCAGAATTTGGTATTAGTTTTTTGAAGGTAGATTAAATGTAAGACCAAATACCTACGATGTCGGGATAGTATCACGAGGTTTTTTCCTGGTTTTCCCTCGTGATTTACTATGGAATCTCTAACGCGAGAATTTTACTGTCATCGTTGCATTTGGTTGTCTTTTTAAAGACAGATCACATGCTATGATTTTTTTGCGACGGATATTCTTGAGTTGGGATTGATTTCATGTAATCGAATGAACTATCTTTTAGTAAAGTCGTCCCAGGAACGCAACTCATAAATATTGGCGATATCATTTTAAAGTCTTCTACTTTAAAATGTATAATATACGTCTGAATTGCCAATATAAATGAGTCAGATTAAATAAATTATTAGAAGAATTTTTTTACTTAGCAACAACATGTTTGTTTATTTTAATAGTATTTTGTATTTTGACATCGAAACGTTAATAAATTAATTTTTTAGTAAAATTGTGGCTTATTTCCCATAAAAATACGTAATTATCAACAGAAAATGTTAAAAGCATTAACCGAATGCCGAATAGACCATCGCTACACTAATATGATAAAATATATCTACCACAAGGCAACAGATAGCGTAAGATTATCTGAACAACAAACAAATCAATTCTGTATAAAACGAGGGCTACGACAAAGAGACACCATCTCACCAAAGCTATTCACAACCCTATCAGAACACACTTTTAAAAATGCAGATCTGAACCAACATGGTATCAACATAAATGGAGAGAAGCTCAGTCATTTGAGATTCGCAGATGACATCGTCCTTAGAGCCGATCGTATGGATGATGCAATAATAATGTTGAACAAGTTACATCATGCTTCCTTAGAGGTTGGACTGAATATTAACATCAACAAGACGCAAATAATGACTAATCTGGCGCCAAATCGTAATATTGTTCCAAACAAACCAAGTTCTCAATCCAGTAGTACTAGATTGACAACAGATGGAAACTCTCTGGTTACTACCTCCACGACTCTCAAAAATTATAAGCTATACGGGTGCCAAGACGAACATTAAGATGAGGGAATTTTAAATAATTCACGTCCCATCTGCTCAGCGTGGTAAAGTTCCAACGAGGTTTCCTAACTACTCCACAAAAGAGTAAATGAATTAAAAATGGGCACCCGTATGGCTTATAATTTTTGAAAGTCGCGGAGGTAGTAACCAGGGAGTTTTCATCTGTTGTCAATCTAGTGGTATGGAAACGATATTTTTTATTGTCGTTTTCTGTACTACTGGATTGAGAACTTAGTTTGTTTCTTAGCAGATGTCGCTACGATATTCGTGACATTTTTTTCTTTGCAATCTGGGAAGGTACAGATCGAGGTACATACCTGGTTGAATAGGAGAGAAGAGAATATGGGACTACTGATGATGGGGAAAAAAAGCCCCGAAACCGGTATAGATTCTTCCGGCACTCTCCAATTTAACTAGAGCATAATACCGCTGCATTTTCAGGTTGCAAAGAAATTGAAAATGTTTACACATTCGTAATGTTGTTGTTGATGGAATGGACATTGAGCAGACTGCATCTTATAAGTACTTGTACTAATGTAACTATGTATTTAAATCGGACTTACCCATATGCCTGAAAAGGAAAATCTTTGACCAGTTTGTGTTGTTTGTACTCACTTATGGAGCGGAAACATTAACACTCACAAAAAAGGTAATGGACAAGATTCGCATAACTCAGAGGGCTATGGAGCGCCAGATATTGGGTGTCTCCATGAGGGACCGAATTTCAAACGAAGATATACAAGATGGGCCGACGATCTGAAGCATGTTATTGGTAACTGGATGCAAGCCGCACAAAATAGAAACAGATGGAATGAGCTGAGGGAGACCTATGTCCAGCAGTGGCCGCGTACGGGTTGATGATGTCGTTTCAAAAATTCGTAGAAGACCTACTTCCTTGCCATGGTAACGAAAGAGCTGATACATTGCCCGTAGGAGTTCCAAAAAGCACTAGCTGCCACTGGAAAAAACTTGATTTCCAATACCACTCACTGGGAAAGTAGTCATGATCAAAAACGTGTCAAAATGTATATTGAATATGCATGTTGTTCTGAAGCTATTTTCTTGTGGCATTTTTATAATCAACTATTTTCAATGGGAAATAAGCCACAATTTTACCAAAAAAATGATTTTATTAACGTTTCGACACCCAAGTAGGGTGTCGTTGTCAAAATACAAAATAATACTAAATTAAACAAAAATGTTGTTGCTTAGTAAAAAATTCTTCTAATAATTTATTTAATCTGACTCATTTATATCATTAAAACGTTAATAAAATAATTTTTTTTTGGTAAAATTGTGGCTTATTATTTCCCATTGAAAATAGTTGATTGAATATGCATGCCCTAAAAGGACTGAAGTACCGAAAAACAAGTAGTAATCAGCTCAAAAACAGTTCACCAGCAATTAGTTCAATGTTTTTGTCATTTATGATAATCCAATGTTTCCTTTTTAATATTGTTTATTAATATTACTAGCAGAAAATGCACAAAATATACTTATTTTACTAAATCGAAAGCTTTAACTAAAAAAGGCACAAGCCTTTATGTCACAGTAATAATGATAGTATAAATATAATTTTGGAAAATTATAAAATTATCAGTAGTAAGTAATTGCACAAGAGCTCTAAAATTCTGAAAAACTGTTCAAAACCAAAATTTTATTGTAATTTATTTATGTAAGTACAAATTAGTACAATTAAACACACAGTTGTTATAAATATTTGACGGTGGAAAGTCATCACTTTTATAATTTCTAAAACATTAATTGTCATTAATGGCACTGAATGTATTTTTTCATAGCAACGAAGGGCATCTGACGTAATATACTTGACGACGGGAAATTATCGGGTATAATATCACAAGGGAGTGAGAATAAATTGAAAATAATGCAACAGTTTTTCGAAAATTTGTTGTCTGGCAATAGACACGAGAGCCCGCAGGGCTCGAGTGGCTATTGCCCAATGACAACAAATTTGAGTAAAAATGAAACATTATTTTCTTATTTTTTCTTACTGTCGTGTGATATTCGTAAGATTATTTTTTAATACGTATATTATGGATATTTTCTTAAATGTGACAGTTGTCAAAACTAGGAACTGGTTGCCATTAAACAGAAACAATCTACTTAAAAAAATTCTATCGGTAATTTTCTACAGTAGATAATTCTCAGTATAATTTTAATCTGATTGGACAGAATTAAACACGTGATCAAATATCTTACTATACGATTGAAAGTTAAAATCATTAAAAAATAATCGATTTAATTTAGATTTATGTAGCTTTCTATTGGTCAGAATCTCCTATGAATGAAGTAATCCCTGTAATTTTTATTTCTGTAGCTTTCTATTGGTCAAAATCTCCTATGAATGAAATGATCAAGAAAATATTCTGTATGTTTGGCAATTGTACAATAAATTCACAGATTTGTCAACTTTAGGTAGGTACTTATTTTTTAATAAAAATATCAAATCTTATAAAAACCTAATGTGACAAGTCACGCAGTCTGTCCGAGACATTTGTCGATATGTGAACAATAAATGACGTTTATTTTTTATATCCTTTTTATAACAGCTTCAGAATAACTGAACCGATTTAGCGAATTTCAATTTTAAAACATTTGTAGAAATCCAAGGAAGGTTTAAAAGGTGAGAAAATGTGATGAAATTGTAAAGAAAATACTAAAAACAACAATGTTATATTGATACACAGTTATATAGTCCTTAAGATTGACGTCACTAAAGACCGCAGCTATCTTCGTGTCTATTTATTTTTTTACGTCGACCGAGAATGAGTTCGAATCATTCGCAGACAAAATCAAAGGTCGTACGAAGTTGGTTTTGTTGAATATACATAGCATGATGGCACGATAATACTTCAGTGATAAACAGAACAAAATTTTAATAGTATATATAGGGCAGTCAATGAGAGCAAGAACAGGTTATTACCTCCGAATTCTATCCTACTGCATGGATTTTAATGAAATTTTTGGAATAGCCTGAAAATATCTCATTATTCAAAGTCTACCCTATGCCGATGTGTGCTTTTGTCTTGGGGGCGGTTCCCACCCCTTCTCGGGGGTGGAAAATTTTTTGGTTAAACAACTACGGAAGTTGCTAGAGAACCTAATTCTAAGCAAAAACTGTTCTATAATTTTTTTTCGAAAACTATACTTTTTGGGTTATTCGTGGTTGAAAATTGGCCATTTTCATTAAAATATACACCTTTTCCAACGGTTTTTGGCGAATACCTTAAAAACAATGCATCTAACTAAAAAAATTATATAAAACATTTTTGTAGCTCATAAAAAACAGAGATTCGTTCCTTCTTCAATCTTCTAGTTATAGAGTTTGTTTTTTTGGTGTATGCTCAAATCAGTGTATTCAACTTGAAATAACAGAGAATCGGTCGATTTTAGGTGTATAATGCTACCAATACCTTTTATTATGCTTGAAAAGTCCTTTCAAATAAGCAATATTAAATGTCGATTACATTCAAACTAAACGAGATATGCTGCAAAAAATTGATGACTAACGAATTTTAAGAAAAAAATTGAGAAGTATATTTAACCCCCCATCCACAAGAATTTAAATGCATCGTTTTCCTTCTACAATACATTTTACTACAGTGTTATTTTTATGTTCAAAAAGTTGAGCGGGTTTAAAAGAAATGGTTTTTGAAAAAAACAAGATCAAATTATAGAGCGCATATTTAAATTTTCTTAAAAATCTTCCTTTTTCTCCATATAACTTGAAAATGATAAGAGATACTGTTATAAAAAATAAAATCAAAATGTTTATCTAGTAGAAACCTACATTTTTGTATGGCATCTTTTTTTGGCATCTCTTATCATTTTCGAGTTACATGGAGAAATAGGAAGATTTTTAAGAAAATTTAAAAATGCGCTCAATAATTTGATCTTATTTTTTTCAAAAACCATTCATATTAAACCCGCCCAACTTTTTGAACATAAAAAGAACACTATAGTAAAATGTATTGTAGAAGGAAAACGATGCATTTAAATTCTTGTGGATGAGGGGTTAAATATACTTCCCATTTTTTTCTTAAAATACGTTAGTTAGCAAATTTTTTACAGTTTATCTCGCATAGTTTGAATGTAATCGACATTTAATGCTTATTTTAAAGGTATTTTCAAGCACAACAAAAGTTATTGGTAGCATTATACACCCAAAATCGACCGTTTCTCTGTTATTTCAAGTTAAATACACTGATTTGAGCAAGCACCAAGAAAACAATTTTTTTTTCATTTACCATATCTCTTTTTGTGTTATAACTAGAAGATTAATAAAGGAAAGAATCTCTTTGTTATTTTATAAGCTACAAAAATGTTTTATATGTTTTTTTAGTTAGATGCATAGTTTTTAAGGTATTCGCAAAAAACCGTTTGAAAAGGTGTTGTTTCAATGAAAATGGCCAATTTTCAACCAGAAATTACTCAAAAAGTATCGAGTTTTCGAAAAAAACAAATTATAGAACAGTTTTTGCTTAATGTTAGGGTCTCTAGCAACTTCCATAGTTATTTAAGCAAAAAATTTTCGTGGGAACCGCCCCTAAGATAAAAGCACACATCGGCATAGGGTAGACTTTGTTTCTTGGGCTATTCCCTATTTACTGTGAAAATATCATGTAAATCGATATAGTAGGATGGAATTCGGTGCCACATACCCTCATTGACTGCCCTCATAACGCGCTATAAGAACTAGTCACTTCTGCCGCAAGTGCCACGCGCCGTTATTTATTGTCTTTCGTTTTTGAAATCTATATGTGTAATGAAAAATAAATTTGAAGGAGTCAGAAAAAATTGGAGTGTGTCAGAAGAAATTGTAGAGTGCCAGAAAAATAGGAAGGAGTCAGAAAAAAAACAGAAGGGTTCAGAAAAAAATAGAGTAATCAGAAAAAATTAGAGGAAAATACGATAAAATAGAAGGAAGTAAAAAAAATGAGTGCAGTGACTATGGGGTAATTGATTCTTTCCCCTGTCGCATATCACTAGTATTAAATAATTATCTATCATTCAAACTGTGACATGAATACGTAGAACTACATAGTTAAATCAACATTGAAATTGGGAAAAAATCTTTTTATCACATAATAATACCTTAAAATATCACAAACATATAAACATCACAATTAAGTTTAATCAATTATTTCTTCCAATCTTTTAAAATTTACATTTAATACTGTCTCTTGTTTTACTTTACTTATTTTGGTGTTCCGTGAGAGTTTCTTTTTCAATGACTGAAGAACATTGTTCCACAAAAAACAACAAACACCAAACATTCAATTTTAAAAAACGTTTATATACGATTTTCCTATCTACATTCGGATACTACATAAAACGCATTATATTAAAGTAAATTTACTTATTTTACAAGATAAACCAATTACGAAACATATAGATATCCCAAAACGATAATTCTACAAAAGAACAATTTTACCAATTGTAAATTGTAATACCAAACCGTAAAAATTAAATTTACTAATAATTTCTGTGTATAAGTTCTTTAACTATAATTCCTATTCTTTATTCCTCAGATTTAAAAATGGGGTACTTAGATATAAGGTTCTTTCTTTTTGCAACTATAAGCAAGAACTATGTCACTTGGTTGAACCTTGCAAAATCAGTAAATCGAAAAGAGGCAGCTGCAAAAGACAGTCTGAGACAATTTCACTTTAGAGAAAATGGTTTTCAGTGATCAAGGAAACAATTCCTCCTTTGTTCAAATTTTACTGTGTTTGCTAGGAAATCCTGCTACTACCACCCTCCGTAAATTATAAACATTTACAGTTTAAAATCATTCATAATAGACGGAGAGGCAGCGCCGAAAAATCTCTCTGAATTTATTAAAGCTAGTTTTTTTCACAGTTGATTACCGTGATTGTGTAGAGAAACATACTGCGGTCGGTCAAGCGAAACATAGAACAGGTGGTACTGACAGCTTGTCAAAGTTGCTTACCTGCTGAGGTAATTAAATCCATTTACTAAGGCTGAAAATCAGTACACACATTCTAAATTGAATATAAATAAAAGTTATTATGGTCGGTCAGCTGTATGACGGGACGGAGTCGGTCGGTCGGCCCCAATGAATGTACAGAGTTATTCACTATATTTTGACGATTTGATTTTTGTAAAATACAAAAGTTATTCGATTTTTTAATTATGATTTTTTGACATATATATCGTACTAGTGACGTCATCCATCTGGACGTGATGATGTAATCGACTATTTTTTTAAATGAGAATAGGGGTCGTGTGCTAGCTAATTTGAAAGGTTATTCAACTCTCTTTGCAGTAATATAATCATTAAGATCATTATTTATACAGGGTGTCCAAATTTTTTTTTAAATTATTAATTAAACAATTAATTTAATTAAAAAATTTTTTTTGGACACCCTGTATAAACACTCATGTTAATGTTTATATTACTGAATAGGGAATTGAATAACCTTTCAAATGAGCTAGCACACGACCCCTATTCTTATTTAAAAAATGGTCGATTACGTCATCACGCCCAGATGGATGACGTCACTAGTACGATATATATGTCAAAAAATCATAATTTAAAAATTGAATAAGTTTTGTATTTTACATTTTTTTCTAATTCTGTAAATAAAGCAGTTTAGAGGGGGTCAAAATATAGTGAATAACCCTGTACATTAATTGGGGCCGACCGACCGACTCTGTCCCGTCATACAGCTGACCGACTATAATAACTTTTATTTATACTCAATTTAGAATGTCTGTACTGATTTTCAGCCTTAGTAAATGGATTTAATTACCTCCGCAGGTAATCAACTTTGGCAAGTTGTCAGTATTACCACCTGTTCTACGTTTCGCTTGACTGACCGCAGTATGTGTCTCTACACAATCACAGTAATCAACTGTGAAATAACTCTTTAGTAAATTTAGAGAAATTTTTCAGCGCTGCCTCTTGGACTATAATTTTTATTTCAGAGTTTTTTAAAACTATATATTGGAAATCGATACGTCTAAAAAGATATAAAATGTAATTATTTTCGTTACAATCAATTGTGGTTTAATCCCATGGAAAATAATTTCTGAGTTAAAAATAATACAAGAATAAAGTTTCAGAACCTCTTTAGTGCATTTTTAATTGAACAATATAATGAGTAATTGGTATATCTTGAAAAAAAAAACAAGTTATAATTTAACAAGAACTATTACCACAAAATTGTTATTAAGGGTAGAAAATACTTTTTTCTTTGGTAGTCTATCATGATGAAATGTATATATGAGGATTTTAATCACTGTTGAGCACTCTTAAATGCCACTACAACTGTTTGAGGGCATTAGGAAGTAACGTAAATTGGGTCTATAGAATAAAAAGAAGTATTTGCTTCTACTTCCTCATATTTAAGTATTTACTTAATAATAATTAAATAAAGCGTTAAAGAAATGACTTTATTCAATTACTATTACTTCAATACTTAAATTCAATACTTAAATACTTGTAAGTCAAAGCAAATACTTATTTTTATTCAATAGACCCAATGACTTAAAAAAAGACATTTAGTTGAACATATAATTAGTCCAGAAAGCCACTGCGCATCCGCTAGGAAAAATATTCTAATTCGGATTTTTTGCACAATCTTACTCAAAAAGAACTCCTTTTAACAAATTTGCATGTTGCCAGGACCAAAAGGTGGTCAAAAATTTTTTAAACGTTTTTTTTTTGTTTTTTTCCTAAAATTATTTTTTTTGCATGGAAAAAAGTATTTTTAGGTTTTTTGGGTCATTCCAAACAGAAAAGGTCTTTAGTGACTTTTCTCTAAAAATGATAGTTTTTGACATATAAGCGATTAAAAATTGAAAAATTGCGAAATCGGCCATTTTTAACCCTCAAAGACTATGTGAAAAACTGAAAATTTGAATGTTGCCAAGGTAGGTAGATATTCTTTAAACATCGATTGATGAAATCCCGAAGAGTTTTTTGCAATACAATATTCAAAACTCCTTTGTTTTTTAATTGCTAATCAAGCGTGCGCGACACTATTTTCCACCGACAGTATGGTGCAAATGAAAGGAATAAATTCGTTATTTCGTAAACCGGCGACTTTAAGGAAAAATCCTGAAACAGGTCGATTTTTATTTTTAAGTTATGATATTGTGGCATATATGGTATACTAGTGACGTCATCCATCTGGACGTGATGACGTAATCGACTATTTTTTAAAATGAGAATAGGGGTCGTGTGCTAGCTCATTTGAAAGGTTATTCAACTCTCTTTGCAGTAATATAAACATTAAGATCATTATTTATGCATCGTGTCCAAATTTTTTTTAATTATTAATTAAACAATTAATTTAATTAAAATTTTTTTTTGGACACCCTGTATAAACACTCATGTTAATGTTTATATTACTGAATAGGGAATTGAATAACCTTTCAAATGAGCTAGCACACGACCCCTATTCTCATTTAAAAAATAATCGATTACGTCATCACGCCCAGATGGATGACGTCACTAGTACGATATATATGTCAAAAAATCATAATTTAAAAATTGAATAAGTTTTGTATTTTACATTTTTTTCTAATTCTGTAAATAAAGCAGTTTAGAGGGGGGTCAAAATATAGTGAATAACCCTGTACATTCATTGGGGCCGACCGACCGGCTCTGTCCCGTCATACAGCTGACCGACTATAATACCTTTTATTTATACTCAATTTAGAATGTCTGTACTGATTTTCAGCCTTAGTAAATGGATTTAATTACCTCCGCAGGTAAGCAACTTTGACAAGCTGTCAGTACCACCTGTTCCACGTTTCGCTTGACCGACCGCAGTATGTTTCTCGACACAATCACGGTAATCAACTGTGAAATAACTAGCTTTAGTAAATTTAGAGAAATTTTTCAGCGCTGCGTCTTGGACTATAATTTTTATTTCAGAGTTTTTTTTTAAAACTATATATTGGAAATCGAAACGTCTAAAAAGATATAAAATGTAATTATTTTCGTTACAGTCAATTGTGGTTTGATCCCATGGAAAATAATTTCTGAGTTAAAAATAATACAAGAATACAGTTTTAGAACCTCTTTAGTGCATTTTTAATTGAACAATATAATGAGTAATTGGTATATCTTGAAAAAAAAAACAAGTTATAATTTAACAAGAACTATTACCACAAAATTGTTATTAAGGGTAGAAAATACTTTTTTCTTTGGTAGTCTATCATGATGAAATGTATATATGAGGATTTTAATCACTGTCGAGCACTCTTAAATGCCACTACAACTGTTTGAGGGCATTAGGAAGTAACGTAAATTGGGTCTATAGAATAAAAATAAGTATTTGCTTTTACTTCCTCGTATTTAAGTATTTACTTAATAATATTTAAATAAAGCGTTAAAGAAATGACTTTATTCAATTACTATTAAGTAAATACTTAAATACTTGTAAGTCAAAGCAAATACTTATTTTTATTCAATAGACCCAATGACTTAAAAAATGACATTTAGTTGAACATATAATTAGTCCAGAAAGCCACTGCGCATCCGCTAGGAAAAATATTCTAATTCGGATTTTTTGCACAATCTTACTCAAAAAGGACCCCTTTTAACAAATTTGCATGTTGCCAGGACCAAAAGGTGGTCAAAAATTTTTTAAACGTTTTGTTTTTTTCCTAAAATTATTTTTTTGCATGGAAAAAAGTTTTTTTAGGTTTTTTGGGTCATTCCAAACAGAAAAGGTCTTTAGTGACTTTTCTCTAAAAATGATAGTTTTTGACATATAAGCGATTAAAAATTGAAAAATTGCGAAATCGGCCATTTTTAACCCTCAAAAACTATGTGAAAAACTGAAAATTTGAATGTTGCCAAGGTAGGTAGATATTCTTTAAACATCTATTAATGAAATCCCGAAGACTTTTTTGCAATACAATATTCAAAACTCCTTTGTTTTTTAATTGCTAATCAAGCGTGCGCGACACTATTTTCCACCGACAGTATGGTGCAAATGAAAGGAATAAATTCGTTATTTCGTAAACCGGCGACTTTAAGGAAAAATCCTGAAACAGGTCGATTTTTATTTTTAAGTTATGATATTGTGGCATATATGGTATACTAGTGACGTCATCCATCTGGACGTGATGACGTAATCGATGATTTTTTTTAATGAGAATAGGGGTCGTGTGCTAGCTCATTTGAAAGGTTCTTCAATTTTCTATTCAGTAATATAAACATTTACATAATTATTTATACAGGGTGTCCAAAATTTTTTTATTAAATTAAATTATTTGACAAAAAAAGAAGTAGAAGGACACTTTGTATAAACAATTATGTAAATTTTATATTACTGAATAGAGAATTGAAGAACCTTTCAAATGAGCTACCACACTACCCCTATTCTCATTTAAAAAAATCATAGATTACGTCATCACGCCCAGACGGGTGACGTCACTAGTATACCATATATGCCACAATATCATAACTTAAAAATAAAAATCGACCTGTTTCAGGATTTTTTTTAAAGTTGCCGGTTTACGAAATAACGAATTTATTCCTTTCATTTGCACCATACTGTCGGTGGAAAATAGTGTCGCGCACGCTTGATTAGCAATTAAAAAACAAAGGAGTTTTGAATATTGTATTGCAAAAAACTCTTCGGGATTTCATCAATCGATGTTTAAAGAATATCTACCTACCTTTGCATCATTCAAATTTTGAGTTTTTCACATAGTTTTTGAGGGTTAAAAATGGCCGATTTCGCAATTTTTCAATTTTTAATCGCTTATATGTCAAAAACTATAATTTTTAGAGAAAAGTCACTAAAGACCTTTTCTGTTTGGAATGACCCAAAAAACCTAAAAAAACTTTTTTCCATGCAAAAAAAATAATTTTAGGAAAAAAACAAAAAAAAAAACGTTTAAAAAATTTTTGACCACCTTTTGGTCCTGGCAACATGCAAATTTGTTAAAAGGAGTCCTTTTTGAGTAAGACTGTGCAAAAAATCCGAATTAGAATATTTTTCCTAGCGGATGCGCAGTGGCTTTCTGGACTATATATATGTTCAACTAAATGTCTTTTTTTAAGTTTATATTATATACTCATAGAAAATTACGTACAAGAAGTGCCGAAATTTGTAGGATTAAGGAGATGGGATAAATCGACCGTTGTTGTAGTGTTAAAACGTATCAGAAATGGTATTTACATGGAACATTGCCGAGTTTCTAAAAGACCACACTTAATACGTGATCGTAAATTATTATTAAAGTAAGTTTAGATCACACATAATTTTTTTCATTAACTTTATCTAATCTTATGAAAGCCTAAAACGACTCGTCGCGCAATTTGTCCAGGACAATTCGCGATGTTAAGTCACAATGATTCCCGGATAAGTGTATGATTTATATTCTTCATAGAAATATTAACCAGTTTTGAAGTTAAACATGTTTTTTATTTATGATCCTTTTGTAACAATTTTTTGAAACGGTAGAAGCAACATTTATATTAAGAGCAAACGATTAAATAAGAAAACGACAAACTGATTGTTAAAATAAGATGTTGCTTCCTCTAGCTCGGCTTGACTCTAGCATGACTTTTATTTTACTAAGCAGTTCATTTTATCTTTCTCCATGCGTCACGATACATTTTCAAAAGAGTTATATCAAAACGTTAATTGAAACGTACGTCAATATGTAGTGATATAGGGCTTTTCATCGATTATCATTTGTTTCGAGCTTCTGTCATGTGTCACATAATATTAATATATCTACGTCATACGTTATTGGTATATACCGATGATACAAACCAAAGAGCTTCTGTCATGTGTCACATAATATTAATATATCTACGTCATACGTCTTTGGTTTGTATCATTGGTATATACCAATAACGTATGAAGTAGATATATTAATATTATGTGACACATGACAGAAGCTCGAAACAAATGACTGTGAATGAAAAGCCCTATTGATACGTACTGTCACTGTCAGTGGTAAAAATTAGAAAATGGTTATTATCCTGTGGACGTATATTATAAAGTTATTTTATTGAAGTGTTAAATCTTTTTGCACTATTGAGCAGATTGATCGACTCAACATTAAACAGCCTGAACATCATACCGAGTATTACTAGTATAGAGATAAATATAGAATGGTAATAAATAAATTTAAAAAAAAACCAAAATGTAAACTGTAATCTCGAAAATAAACAAATAAGTTTCCATTCGACAGAACTATAGCCACACTCATAAATATTACTTGTCACTTTTTCTTAAAGAATAAATAGGTACTTACCGGAAATAATTAAATTAAGAGAGGACAGTAGTTAGTCGTTCTAACAATAATTATGTTTGAGAATAAAAATTACAATAACACATATTATAAAGACTAAAAGTTAAATAACTAATAACCAACACATATGCGCTAATGCCACTGTCACTTAAAATCATAAACGTCAAAATTAAGAGTGAACAAAGTAACAGGCAAAGCAAATACTATGGACTGTAATACATACAACTCTTGACATTCCCCATTACATTTGAGAAAGCAAAAAAATAGCGCTATCTAGGCGGTCTACGGTGATAACCAGAGCAATCTAACCTTACATTTATAAAATTGCTGTATTACTGTTTTTGTATTTGCTTTATTTTAATTTAATTTTGCACAATTAGCTCGTTATTCAAAAATTTATAAAATTAAATTTGAATGTTTACGTCAAATTTTACGTCGTCACAACGAAGTTTCACCGCAAGCCGACAGTGGCGCTAGTGGCAACGTGCTTCCAGATTTCTGTGGGAGTTGGATGTATTACAGTCAATAGTATTTGGGCAAAGTTATATCAACGAAATGCCATGTTGTTTATCCTTGTTTAATTTATTGTGGTTTCTATGGACAAGCGGCTTAATTTTGCGATTCTAGTTTCTGTGAGTAAAAATTCGTGAATAATTTCATGCATGGGAAAAGTTAGAGTGGAAGTACTATAAGTGAAATTATAGTGAAGTACACCGTCTACGCAATTTTAGACTTTAGCTGGCCTCAATCCTTTAATTCAGTGCTTACCCTCAATCCATTTCAATTTAGTTAGAGGGACACTTATTTGAACGTCGTGAATACAATGAATTATGTGAATTATTCTGGGATATTTTTTCTACTTTTTATCGTAAAAAGGATCAAACTTTGTCCATCAATAAAGACATTATGTAAGATCTCAAGTTGTTAACGTTTTAAAGCGGTCTTTTTTCTAAAACCTGTCAAAGTCAAAATGTCAAATATGTATGCGGCAGAAAAAAATCAGTGAAATGATAATTGATTGTATATGGCAGTTGATTGTATCCCCCATCGCATGGAGACGGGTAAAATCACTAGTTTATTGATAATAAACTTTAACTAGTTGGTAATAGTTCTTGTTATAAAAAAAGCAACTGTTCAAAATCCATTATTATACCTACTCAGTTAACCTAATTAACCGTTTGTTAGCATTAGTAGGTATTGGCGTGCACTTCATACAATAAAATTCCTGTATACTCATAGCAATTCCTATTCTTTATCGGTTAATTACCACTTCTAGGTTTTCGTCTGGTTTCCTGCACTGCTGCTACGAGGCTTTTTACGGCTTCTTCATGACCTATACATTAAAAAAAAATTATGAATACCTAAATATTTTTGAAAAATTTAAACGCGGAATGAAAGATCTCATTACCCTTAGAATAAACAAAAAGTTTCTTTTGAATGAGATATTTAAAATCACACTCAATTTTCTCTTCTTTTTTACCCCTGTAACTTATTAAAATAAACATAGAAGTTTTCATAGACTTTCTACCCTCGGTAATGATGTAATCTTCCATTCTGCGTTTAAATTTTTCAAAAATATTTATTAGTTTTCTCGATCGAAATTTTGCGCCTACGCTCTTAAACGAAAGATAAATCGTAAAGTAGGTTGATCCAGATGAGGTTTAATTGACTGACTTCCATCGAATATTTTATGGAAAAATCAAACAGCATAGTTTATAGCATTGTAACATATACGTTGTAAATAAATTTCCAATTTTTATCTTTTAAATTGAAATAATAATTTAAATATGTGAATAAAAAATATTAAAATATTTTTGTACCTTCGAAACTATCCGCTTTTCGTATGGGCGCCATAGGAGGAGTGGGTACTGACAGCTTCTGGTGACAAACATGGTGTTTACGTTTCGGCGGAAACGTTTCCCAACTTCTTTGTTTTTGCGCCATTGTCATGTTTTTATTCCTTCTGTTTATAACTACCACTAACGTTTTGTCCGGCCCATCGAAACTCGATCGACGACTAGATGTACTTAAAGAGTCCGCCGAGTCATGCATGGAGTAGAAAACATTATCCTCGCCGTCACTATAAGGATAAACCTACAAAAAATATACAGTAGTATAAGAAAATTTGTTAGGTTATTTGTTATTTTAATACGGCAATTAAATTTATTTTAATTTAGTGAGAATTAAGACAGTAATATATAGCATGGCAACACTGTATCGATATAATAGATGTGTTTAACCTTTACCCGGGCAACACATTTTACTTATGTAACCTGGCAACTCGGTTCCGTTGGACCCACCACTGTTCTTGAATGTACTATTCATATTTACCATTGATTTACCACGTTTTTATATACTTCGCCTGTTATTTGTCTGTTTCTTTGTCACTTTGTCCGGGTAAAGTCTTGTAATCGATTTTAAACATACTTCCCGATTAGTTAGAGATATGAAATTTTCCGAATAGTCCATAACTCAATGACAATGCAATATTCAACAGCTTTTACATGGATGCATTGAGTTTTATTTGGAATTTTAAGCCATTTTAAATTTTATATGATAAAATTAGTTCTCACTTTTCTCAAAAGATGGCGCTACTAGTTTTCTCAATAGATGGCGTTACTTTCTGTCATGTAAAATTTTCTATTCAGTTGTAACCGCTAGTGAATATTTAAATTTATTGAAATTAAAAATTCTAAAGTTCTTGTGTCAGAAGGTGCAGCTTAAATATATAAGAGTGATTTTTCTGTGATTTATATGAGTTTAAAATCGATTACAAAATTCTTTCATGACATAATAATTGAAACAACAAAATTGTTTATAAATTTATATTGTGTCCTATAAATAATAAAAACGTGGTATTATAAAAAGTTATTTTTTATAAATACTTTATTTTTATTTATATTCGTTTTTGATTTTTTATTGAAGTTAATTTAAATTATCTGTATTAAAAAACAATAGATTAATCAATTATTTTTCTTTATTGCAATATTCACAAACTTTTTTATTTATACAGTGACCATTACACACATTTCTACTGCAGACTTCGAAAATTTGTTTCTGTTTCCTGTCCTTTTTTGTTGGGCACATGTGACATCTTTTCTTTGTTAAAACTGAACGATTTTCTAGTTTGGGCTTTTTACCATATGGATCAAATTCCTGTAAGCATTTTTCAATACACCGTTTTCTCGATGTAGTCCACTTGATTTCTTTCTCAAAATTTGAGGCAACACTAGGTGTTCTGCTGTCGTAAGAAACAATCTTCGCTTTTCATCTTTGTTTTCTTTCCATTTTGGATGTAAATTTGTACAAGTAATAAATGAGGCTACCCTAGCCACCTCTAAAATATTCATAAAAAATACAAAAGGCCAGCGATTAGTCAGTCTTTATACTTATGAACCATTTGGTCTAGCGTATCGATACCTGATTTATTTTGTACTATTATAATAAAATATTATATCTGGTTTTTTCTTAATATCATCTTCACAACCAGCATTGTCATGCATGGTATAGTTCATACTAAACCCTTCTTTCAGTGCGTCATAGATTATCGAATTCTCTCTAACGCATTAAATTGGAAGTGACATAAAAAACGTACCTCCGTGATTATTATACATAGAACTTAGAAAATTATGTATTCGTTGACGGGTTTTTGCATATTAAATTGACTTATACTTATAGATGTATAATTGGTTAGCGATTACAATACTCTAAATAAATAACCAATTAATGATGCAAATAAAGATAATTTGACACAAAAGTAATCGATCGTGACAGTACTTTCACAATGTTAATTGGAAAACGTCATGCAATGATTCGCGACATATTCTTAAAATCCTATATGACGTCAAAATAAATGACGCGCTGAAAGAAGGGTTCGGTATGAACTTTAGACAGGACCAGGACACTTCTTTGTTTTTCGGAACGTAGGTTATAAGAGATGCTTTTGGAGTGAATTCGAAAATTGAAGATTTCTCTAAACGGTTCTTGTTTGGTAGAAATTCCTAACGAACAAACCTCTTTATTTTTTTTTCACTGTACCCACCAGAGTTGCCAGTTGTTGCGATTTGCTAGTGCCATCATCCCCTTTATGTGTCGATATTAAAGGTGTGTTTAATTTTGAACACTATACTCCTATGAAACTTCTAGTCTACTAGTCATGTAGAAGTGAGTACGCTGGACTTCTCGGTTATCGGGTCGACTCTAAAAGGGATCTACTATCTAAAATTAGGCACTGTTTGCTAAATTTTTTTAATACTCAAATAATAAACAATGTGCATATTAGTTCTTGTATGTATTGTACACAAAAACGGCGATAAAAAATTCTATTTGTTAATATTATAATACATACCTTCTTTTTTTGTGGTTTGGTAGCCAACAGTCCTTTATTTTTACATTTCGGACTACTAGGACTAGATCTACTTCCATGAACCAAACCTTTTAAATTCTGAGACGTGGCATCGGAAATCCTCTGATAATCAGATTCCGATCTCGACTTTCTAGTTTCGCTATCAGATTTGCTGCCAGTATTTATCTTATCACAGCTCTTATTTATTTTCTTGTACATTATTCTTTGTTTCGAATTTAATTTACCTGAAAAATATACATGTTAGTCTTTTAATACATTTAAAGCTTAGGACACAGGTTAAGATCAGGACCAGATCAAATCTCTGCTGAGCTACTTAAACTTTTGGACGAGGAAAACATTAGCTACTTAACCACATTCTTCAACAAAATCGACAACGAAAGAAAAATACCAGATAATTGGTTAGAGTCACTGTTTATAACATTACCAAAGAGAAGCAGAGCCACCAAATACAGCGATTTTATACTAATCAGACACACACTTTTACGAATACTTTTACGGATTATACAAAACCGAGTATTCCTTCTGTGCGAAAGTAAAATGGGTAATAAGCAATTTGGATTTATAAATTGTCTAGGAACTAGAGAGGCACCATTATTTTGTATGCGCGTTCTCTTACAAACAGTTGTGAATTCCAACATAATGTTTATGTTTGTTTAATCGACTTCGAGAAGGCATTCAACCGAGTATAACACGACACAATTTTCGATTGCCTACGAGCAGCAGGCTACTTGACTACTAGTCGTACTGGAAAAATACCCATCAAACGTGGAGTTTGTTAGGGTTGTGTTTTGTCATCCAGTCTTTTCAATTTATACTCTGAAGAATTCTTTAGAGGCTTTGGATGACAGACAATAGGGAGTAAGACTAGGCGAAGAAGTAATCAACAATATCAGATTCTTGCAGAAAATTTACAAGATCTCTAGAGATTAGTAAATCTAGTCAATGAAGCCAGTTATCGGAGAGGCCTTAAAATCAACATTTCAAAGACAAAGTGGATGGCAGTTGGAAAGGTTAATATAATATCAAGCTCTATTTTCTCTCAACTTAGAGGAGATAGAAAATGTATCCGTCCGTCTGCAAAAATTTCCGGATGAACAGATAGGTCGCAAACTAAGGATATCAGCAAACTGCAAACTAAGTATCAATTTTTTAAACTTCTATTTCGATCAACAAGGAAATAAAAAATGATATACCTACAGGGGTGGGCATATGTCAGTTAACGCTGTGTCGGTTCAAAAATAGTTGAGACGCGGCAACGGTGCTTGCCTTATTGGATTGGTACGATAAGAGATGGGAGTGTGGCACATGTTAGTTTACGATTGTCGGTCACCGTGTTCACGTGGCCATGGCATGGCAAGCCAAGCCCGCGTAAAGTACACTACAGCAGAATGAATCTGTTTGTTCAATTCGTACCTGCGTTATTATGCAGATTACCAGACAATATTCAATGAAATAAGTGTAAGTTTTAATCTAGTAGCACATAAAATAAAATTTTAAATATTATTTTACATTCCACCAGATTGAAAACAATGGGAACCTTCTCTGGTTACACCTCCGAGGCTTCTAAAAATGCCAGCCATAACGGATGCTGAGACTAAAGAAGATGAGGGAATTTTACAATTTATAATTCACGTCCCATCTGCTCAGCGCGATAAAGTTCCAACGAAAATGGATCCCCGTACTCCGACTGGGGTAAAATGTAAATTAAAAATGAATAAATATTTTCAATTTTGTTGCAATACAAAACTACAGCCGTATTATATTTTAGTTCAATCAGAGAGTGCCGCAAGCACCCCTACCTAAGCTTCGAGGCTTTTAAAAATGCAAGCCATAACGGATGCTGAAACTCAAGAAGATGAGGGAATTTTACAAGTTTAATTCACGTCCCATCTGCTCAGTGCTGTAAAGTTCCAACTAGAATGGATCCCCCCCCCCGTACTCCGATTGGAGTAAAAATGCAAATTAAAAATGAAGAAACATTTGCAATTTCGCTGCAATACGAAACTACAGCCATATTATATTTTAGTTCAATCAGAGAGTGCCGCAAGCATCCCTACCGATTTCGAGACTTATTAGTCTCTCGCCAGGGAGTGCTCTCTGACTGAACCAGAATAATACCCGACCTCCAGTCTCGGGCATCCCTGAAATTTCGTTCGTTGTAATCCGAGACTAGAGGCCGGGGATTATACTGGTTCAGTCGGAGAGGTGCATGTGCACTCCCTGACGAGAGACTAATAAGTCTCGAAACCAGTAGGGGTGCTTGATTGAACTCTCTGATTGAACTAAAATATAATACGGCTGCAGTTTCTTATTGCAACGAAATTGAAAATGTTTATTCATTTTTAATATTCAATGAATTCACCACGAAGTATCCAAATAGGCCTGTTCCTATAAGGCAGACGGTTTACAAGTTGCATAAGAAGTTCCAAAACAAAGTCGGTAGGTATTAGACGCCCAGCGTAGTTGTCGCCCTTCTGTGGTTGTGACAGAGGAAAATATGGGACTCATTGCTCAAACATTTATTGAGACGCCCAAGCAATCCGCAGTTCGTACATCGCTTCAATTTGGTATATCTCGCCGAAATTTACGTCGCATTTTAAAGAAATTAAATTATTACTGTTTTCGTCCATTTGATACATGCGCTAACGAAAGACGATCCTGGAGTTTTGCGAGTGGTATACTGCTTGTGCAGAAGACAACGCACAACTTTATAAGCAAGATCTGTGGAGTGATGAGGCGCAGTTTAAACTAAACGGACGGATTAACCGACACAATTTTGTTCACTGGGGAGATGAAAACCCTCACGAAACCATTTCTCGTGAGTTCAATCTTCCTGGAGTAACAGCGTGGGCGTGGCTGGGATTCACGCCGCTGGTCTTCTTCTTCTTTAGGTGCCGTGTCTGTATTCAGACGTTGGCCGTCATCATGTTTACAATTTCCTGAAACCTCTCTCTATCGGCTGCTGCGCGAAATAATTCTTCTACTGTACAGCCACACCATTGTCTAATATTACGCAGCCATGAAAGTTTCTTTCGACCAATCCATCTCTTTCCCTCCACTTTTCCTTGTATTATAAGGCGAAGCAGATGGTATTTAGGTCCTCGAATTATATGGCCGAAGTATTCTGTTTTACCGCTGGTCTAGTTGGTTCGTATTTTTTGGAGGGAAGCTTATAAGCAGAAAATTATCTTGAACTGCTTATTGATTTAAAGGGTACTTTCGAAAATAACTCATGAGTTTGCAAGTATCGCTATTTTCAACAAGGCGGCGCTCCGCCGCACTTCAGACTTGCAGTTCGCGAATACCTGAATGCCGAGTTTGGCATGTGGATAGGAAGAATTTAGTGGTCAGCATGGTCACCCGACCTAACGACATGCAATGTTGCTCTGTAAGGAGTACTCAAAAACAAAGTGTACGTCACCCCACTACGTGATATTGAACATTTATTTGAAAACAATAATTCAAAATAGACAAGGCGAAAACGGCGGGTTCTTTGGGAAAAATATTCCCATGAGATTTTTTTGCATAATTACATTCGTTAGACATCCCAGAATAAGGTTCAAGAACTCGCCCAGGTGAAAAGTAGGCCAAATTTTTTTTAACAATTTTTTTTAATCAAATTGCAAAAATCAATATTTTTGGACCGTATAATTTTTTTTGTAAATTTTTTGGACCATTCTGGATAAAAAAGGTCTCTTATAATTTTTCTCTAAAGTTGATCGTTTTCGAGATATAAGCAATTTAAAATTAAAAAAATCGAAAAATGGCGATTTTCAAGACTTAATAACTCGGTTAAAAGTTATCATTATGAAAGTCAGAAAGTGACTAAATCAAAGTTTAATGCTATTAGATCTACATCCTACAAGATCCCGAAGAAATTTTTGTCATGATTTGATTACTAAGCTGTTATTTATTATTGATAATAGCTGTAATAATATTGTAATAATACATAAGTAATAATATAATAATACATAATAACTGTAATAATAATATTACTGATAAGCTGTAATAATATTGAGCGCCATGCACGTGGTAGCCGCTCGTAAATGCTGAGTGCGAGAGAGATCCCACTCCGGCAGTCCAATTGTGCCTATTACTTGCACTCACATTTACGGCGTGCATGGCGCTCAATATTATTACTTAAAAATAACAGCTTGGTAATAAAATAATGACAAAAATTTCTTCGGGATCTTGTAGGGGGGGCATTAAACTTTGATTTAGTCACTTTCTGACTTTCATAATAATAACTTTTAACAGAGTTATTAAGCCTTGAAAATCACCATTTTTCATTTTTTTCAATTTTAAATTGCTGATAACTCAAAAACGATCAATTTTAGAGAAAAATTATAAGAGACCTTTTTTATCCAGAATGGTCCAAAAAACCTACAAAAAAATTGTCCGAGCCAAAAATATTGATTTTTGCAATTTGATTAAAAAAAATTGTTAAAAAAAATTTGGCCCACTTTTCACGTGGGCGACTTCTTGAACCTTATTCTGGGATGTCTCACGAATGTAATTATGCAAAAAAATCTCATGGAAATGTTTTTCCCAACGAACCCGCCGTTTTCGCCTTGTCTAAAAGGAATTCCCGCAACAAACCAGAATTCTGCAAACGAGTAAATAAGCAGTGTCATAGCTGCATCGAGGAAGGTGGTCTGCAGTTTGAACACAAACGGTAACTTTAAATCCATAATTCATCATCATCATTGGCTCTACAACCCATGTAATAGTGGATCCTGGCCTGTTCCAGAATCAGCTTCCATTCCTTCCTATCCTTCGCCTTGGTTTTTCCCTTCTTCTTCTTCTTCTTATTGCGCTGTCTCCTTTCGAAGGTTGGCAATCCAAATGACAATTGTAGTTTTGGAAATTGCAGCACGAAAAATTTCTGCAGATGAGTGGTCAAACCATCTTCTCAGGTCTTTCAGCCACGAGTTCTGACGTCTTCCTACTGATCTTTTGCCCTGTAATTTACCTTCTAATATGATTTGACGTAGTTCATATATTTCCCCTCTCAACACATAGCCCAAGTATTGTATTCTTTTCTTTTTGATTATTCTTAGTAATTCCTTTTGTTTGTTCATGCGCCGAAGTACCTGATTGTTAGAAACTTTTTGTACCCATGAAATTCTCAACATCCGTCTGTATATATTCATCTCAATGGCAACTATTCTCTTTTCTGTTTCAGAGTCCAGTGTCCAACTTTCACAGCCATACAGCAAGACAGAAAATACATAACATCTGACCATTCGGATTCTGAGCTCCAGACTAAGGTCTGATCTTGTAAAAAATGTTATCATGTTCATGAGTGTTTTCCTCGCTTGTTCGATTCTTGATAGGATTTCTTTTTTTGGGTTACACTGGCTATTGATATTTGCTCCCAAATATTTTATGGACGTTACTTGCTCTATTGTTTGTCCCTTGGCATACAAATGTACGTTTATTGGTGTCTTTGAAAATAATAAAACTTTCGTTTTGGAAACTGTAAACCAAACATTTCACTACGACGAACTACCGCATTTATTATATTTTGTAGTTCTTGTGCGTTGCTTGCTATTATAGTCTAAGATCCGAATAGGAGGTCAAAATATACCCATCTGCTTGCCGGATGAAACATTTTCTTTTATTAAATTTCATACATAGACAAATATTTCTAGCATGGGTTGCCTATCAAAATCGTGTCATAGTTATCCTTAAGGGGGGGGGGGGGTTTGAAATATTTAATTTTTTTTATTATTTCAAATAAAAGTGCATACTTTCAAGAATACACTCTGAAAATTTCAAAATAATCGGAGTAAAATTACCAGAGATACAGGGTGTTAAATATCCCTACCTTCGACTCGCTTTGTCGCGACTTCGCGCCAGCACGCTTGAGCGTAGTGAGAAACGTTAAACAACTGTTCGCCTTCTCTTTTGTAGATTGTGCGATCTTTGATGTTAGGATCTCAAATAGGGGCTGATTCTTTGTTTTCTAAAGGAGCTCTGACACCGGTTCAATAAAAAACTTAAACATGAGCAAAAAAGGAATAGAATAATTAAATGAGGCGCAAAGAGGTCCACTTACCAATTCAATCCCTGCATTTGGTCTTCAAGAGGGCCCTCAGCTGCATTTAACATTGCACCAAGTCCATACACGAAAAAAGCCTTACCAGCTAGGCTTTTACACCGGCAAACGAGCGAGCCGTTGGTTGAGTGGCAACTTACGAGCTGTTGATTGTAGAACAACTTGCGAGCCATTTATTGTAGAGGCACTAGCTTCTCTTACTTTTGACGAACACTACTAGGCTCCAGTTTTTGCACTCATTAAAGCAAACCTCTTTTCTATCGCGATAAAAGGCAAAATAACTAGAGTTGGGACTATTTGCCTTCCTCGTGTAAATAAGTTAATTCAAATTTAAATGAAAATACAACATTCTCCCCCACCAAAATGCAGCTTTGAATGGTGCATTTTAAAACTATTACAAGCTAATAAACAAAAAAAAAAATAACAAATCATGGCACTTTGGAATAAATCCCAAAAAAAAAATTAAACAATATCATACTAATAACAAGATCAACAAAAAAACTAAGGAATTATTTAGATAGGCAGAGGACACAGCTTGACCAGGGGGCGTCGAAGAATTCCCTTTGTGGTCTTAACATCCGCAACTCTTATAATTCCATCCTGTCCCGGAAATACTTGGGATATTCGTCCCAAACGCCATTGCGACGGAGGGATATTATCATCCTTTATAAGGACCATCGTTTCTAGTTCGATAGGTTTTAAATTATCGGATGAAGTCCATTTACTGCGCTGATGCAAAGTATGCAAATATTCTTTGCTCCAGCGTTCCCAAAAAGTTTTATGCATTTGATTTATTAACTTCCATCTCATCAAATGAGATGCAGGAATATACGCTCCATCAAGAGGTTCAAACACAGCCGAAAGAGGTTCTAGATTTAAAAAATGACCCGGCGTTAGAACTGACAAATCATTAGGATCAGAACTTATAGGGGTCAAGGGCCTAGAATTAAGATACGATTCAATCTGAATTACGACCGTGTTTAGTTCCTCATATGACAAGATCTGATCGCCTATAACGCGAGCTAGGTGCGTCTTTACTGACTTTATTCCCGCCTCCCATAAACCGCCAAAGTGGGCAGCAGATGCAGCATTAAAATGGAAGGAAATATTTTCATTTGAAGCAGCATTTTTCATGAGGTTAAGGTATTTAGCAGCGCCAACAAAATTACTGCCACGATCAGAATATAAATTATCAACCCTACCACGACGAGCTATGAAACGCTGCAAAGCAGAGAGAAAAGTCTCACTCGATAAATCACTAGCTAACTCTAAATGAAGAGCTTTGGTGGCCATGCAAACAAAGAGGCAAAGATACACCTTACAAGATTTAGCTCCTCGATAGCGATTCATCACAACATAAAACGGTCCACCAAAATCCATACCTGAATTCAGGAAGGGTTTAACCTGGGAAATTCTAACTAGGGGTAAGTTACCCATTGGAGGTAGGTAATTTCTAGGATTGGGCCTCCAACACTGTATACATTTTGACAAAACCGAGCGTATAGCACGCTTAGGAGACAAAATCCAAAATGACTGGGCAAGCAAAAAACTAACTGTACGCAGCCCAGCATGACAGTATCGTTTATGGTAATAATCAATCAGCAAATAAGTTAATCGACTTTCGCGAGGTAGGATGCAAGGAAATTTCTTATCAATCGAAACAGACAAATATCTAAGACGACTTCCAACCCGTAATACTCCTTGATCATCGATAAAGCAGGACAACTTTCGCAAAGGTTTGGAAAAAACATTTCCCTCGAACTCCCTTTTACAATATCGATGTTGAGTATATTTAACTAGCATAATCAATGACTCATAAAGTTCCTTGGAACTTAAGGGACCTTCTCTCTTATCATTGGGGAATTTTGAATTCCAAGCAAACCTCAAGATCCAAGCTATAAGTCGTCGTATAAACGAGAAATCGGAAATGTCATTCAATAGATTCTCAAGAAAATTATCATCATTAACACAAGCCAAAGTTACCGTACGCTCCTCATCAAACATTTCAGCACACTCAGAAAAGCGACAGGAAGCGTCTGGAATGGGATCGGTGTTATACAAAAACTCAGGACCTGCAAACCAATGAGATTGCTCCAACATTAGAGCAGGTAAAACACCTCTGGAAGCCAAATCAGCGGGATTCTGAGCAGAAGGAACATAAAACCAACTATTAGGAGAAACGCGTTCCTGTATATATGAAACCCGGTTAGAAACAAAAGTTTTCCAACGATGAGGAGAGGATTTTATCCAACTTAGAGCTACCTGAGAATCGGACCAAGCTACAAATTTTGCGATTTTAAGTTTAGGATCTAATACTCTAACTACAAACTGCATGAGTTTAGATAGTAGAACTGCAGCGGACAGCTCCAAACGTGGAATGCTTACAGTTCTTATGGGAGCCACTTTTGACTTCGCGCAAACAAAAAAGACACAAACCTGACCATCTGGTAGAACAAAACGCAAATAAATAACAGCGGCATAACCCTTTTCACTACTGTCACAAAACCCATGTACCTCACAACAAATATACCTGGACACGAACATGCACCTAGGTATTTCAAGCTGTGCAAGGGATAACAGTTGTTCCTTATACTGGTTCCAAACTTTACAAATTGAGTCTGGAGGAGAGTCATCCCAGTCGATTCCGGACAACCATAAACGTTGGATAAGGTGCTTCGTGAACAAAGTCATGGGAGCTAGAAACCCTACAGGATCAAACACTCGGGCCAATTCAGACAACATACTTCTCTTAGTACAAGATTTGTCCAGAGCTGTCACTTCAAAAGAAAAACAATCCAACTGTGCATTCCATACAAGTCCAAGGATTTTTAGAGGTGACGAACAACTATTATCATCAAAGGAAATAGGTTTCTTACCAATATGCGACTCCGGTAGGCCTTCTAATAATCGCATATCATTGCTCGACCACTTACGCAATTCAAACTGACCTCGAGATAACAAGGATATCAACTCATTCCGAAGATCTAGCGCAATTTCTAAGGTATCACCACCACACACTATATCGTCAACATAAGTACTCGTACGCAAAACTTCAGCGGCAAGGGGAAACTCTCTACCTTCATCTTCACTCAGCTGCAACAAAGTCCTTAAAGCAAGAAAAGGAGCTGATGATACACCATAAGTAACTGTTAATAACCGAAATTCCTGTAACTCTTCATCAGAAGAGAATCTAAAAACAATCCTCTGATAATCACAGTGACTTTTATCAACTCGTATCTGCCTATACATCTGCTTAATATCCGTGGATAAGACATATTTATGAAGTCGAAAACCCAATAAAATAGTTAAAATATCTTGTTGTAGTTTCTTTCCAGTAAACAAGCACTGATTAAGAGAATTCTGATTTCCAATTCGAGCAGAAGCGTTAAATACAACTCGCAACTTGGTAGTCAAACTATCAGGTTTTAATACAGCATGGTGAGGAATATAGTAACAAGATAATGGACGAGAAGTTTCTGACACAAGCTCCATATGATGCAAATCCAAATAATCTTTCATAAAGGTACAATATTCCTGATAAACACTAGGATTTTTCAAAAGCCTTTTTTCTAAGGAAAGAAAACGATTTACAGCTAACTCAAACATTCCTAGAAAAACAGGAGATAATTCCCTGAAAGGTAGAGCAACGGTATAACGACCAGAGCCGTCTCGACAAACACTCTCAACAAAATTTTTCTCACAAAGAATATCTTCAGGAGCTGAACATTCTACTTCAGGAACAGTTTCTAAACTCCAAAACTGCTTTACAGACTCCTCCAACGAAACCATTTGATCCACGAGACAAAACAACGAGGTGGCAGATGTCATAGCAACCGAACTACATGGACCCATAAGGACATAGCCAAAAACGGTATTAAGAGCATCAGGCATACCTCTAGGAGTTTGAACTTTACCTTCTAATAATAACTGAGAAAAGATATCAGCTCCAAGCAATAAGTCCACCTTACCAGATAGATGAAACCGAGGATCTGCCAACTTTAAATTAGCAATATAAGACCAATGCTCAACATCCAAACTGACAAAGGGTAGGTCCTCACAAATTTTTGGCAACACAAACGCCTCACAATTAAAAATAGGATCCACTCTATCCACAGGTTTTATCTGAAGATCAACTCGACCAACCACTGTACTTTTTATAGCACCAATACCTTGTACCGATAAGGTAGCAGAAGAATGTCTAATACCTAACTGACGAATACAAGACTGAGATACAAAAGAGGTCATGCTGCCCCCATCAATTAAAGCTCGAACAGGTTGATACAATCCACAACCATCCATAATTTCTACCACAGCAGTAGCTAACAAAACGCTCGAGTTTTTTGAGGCAACACTACCTAATGATGCAGCGTGTGAGCTCAATGTTCCAGTATTAACCTGAGCATCAGAAGAAGCAGTAGTCGGAGCGGCAGCAATAAAAGTAGCGCCGTGAGTGGCACTTTCAGAACTTTTAAAATGTAAAAGACTATGGTGGGATGAATTACAATGACCACAACGAGAGGTGACACTACAACTACGAGAATCGTGTTTTTCTAAACATTTAAAACAAAGACGCATTCTCTTACAAGCGTTGTACCGTTCATAAGGAGATTTATTTAAAAATAAAGAACAATCTTTTAAATGGTGATCGGCAGAACTTAACAAACAAGTCGTCGCATTAGGCTTCGAAAAAAAACTATAGCGATTATTGACTTTAGAACCATTTTTATTTGCATTGCGTTTAGAAGGCGATTTATTTTTTCTATTAGAATCTTTGGGAGAACAAGGCGACAACAAGGACGAGTCAAACGAAATGCATTGACTTTCTAGGAAATCAGATAATTGAATAAAAGTAGGCATTTCACTAGACCCATGTAATAATTCAAAACGTTGGTGAGTCTCCTCGTCAAGCTTGGTGAGAATTTTGTAAGCTAACACAAAATCCGAAATTTTATAACCCAAATTTTCTAAGGCTGATAAATTTTCCGAAAAGGTATCAATTAAATTACTATAACTATCAGAATTCTTAAACATAGTTGCGGGAGCTTCTTCAATTTTGCACCAATGTGCCATTGCACGCAAACGTTTATTTAAATACCTATTTTTTAATTTATCATAAATCCTAACATAATTTTCTCTAGCTAAAGGCAAGGATTTAGCTAACCTTAAAGGAGGCCCTTCTAAACTTTGAATCAAATACGTTAATTTTTCCGTATCATCAACGTTAGGTCTACGGTGCACAAGCGCATCGAACAAGTCAAAAAAAGTAATTGCTGACGTAAAATCACCGGAAAATTTAACTAATTCTAACTGCGGCAAGCGAACATTACTAGGAGGTTGTACTGCATTCGAAGCGGCGATATTTTGCTCATTTTTTTGACTATTATCATCATTTTCAAAGAGATCCGCGAAATTAGCCTTGATCTGATAATAATCATTTAAAAATTGGGAACGAATAATGTCCTCAGAATCTAATTGAGCATCCGTAGGTTCAGAGTTCAAAAGATTTGTAACGATGTTTTGATGATTTTTATTAAAACTCTCCAAAACATCGTCTAAGTCTGAGTACCGAACACGAAAAAGCGACTGCTTATGAACCTCTGTAAGAGAAGAATTGGATAAACGCAATAACGTTTCTAAATCGTTCATTGCCATTCTCCTTTGAAACGTATATTTTTTCAATTTATCAGCCATTATGGAGAAAAAAGAATAAAAATTTGTTTAACGTAATCAACGATAAAATTAAAAATACAAATAATCAACGATCCCCTGGTCAAGCTGCCACTGGCATAAAGAGAACGCAATTTTAACTATAAATAAATTCAAATAGCTAATATTTTACAAGTTTAATGACCTAAACAATTAAACTTAATAAATTTATCAAAAAACAAGAATCCTTATCAAGCCGTAAAGGCGAGGACTTTAAAATTTGAAAACTCACAAAATTCTGTGTATTGAATACCTGAAAACCATTCAAGGTCAACCAATTGACATTACCTGCTAGACAAGAAAAGAAGCAAAAACTGTACGCAATGTTTTTTGGGCGTTATTTCAAAATGCAAATTTTATTATATTATTCAAAATTAATTGTTAACAAGCAATTTTGTATACAAGCGAGGAAAAACAAGCCACCCCAACAATAATTGAACAATTAATTATAAAAGCAATAAAGTTTAAATTCTTTAAAAAACCGACTATCAAAACACCTCAAAAAAACAATATCCGGCTCGAAGGACCAAAATGTGCGATCTTTGATGTTAGGATCTCAAATAGGGGCTGATTCTTTGTTTTCTAAAGGAGCTCTGACACCGGTTCAATAAAAAACTTAAACATGAGCAAAAAAGGAATAGAATAATTAAATGAGGCGCAAAGAGGTCCACTTACCAATTCAATCCCTGCATTTGGTCTTCAAGAGGGCCCTCAGCTGCATTTAACATTGCACCAAGTCCATACACGAAAAAAGCCTTACCAGCTAGGCTTTTACACCGGCAAACGAGCGAGCCGTTGGTTGAGTGGCAACTTACGAGCTGTTGATTGTAGAACAACTTGCGAGCCATTTATTGTAGAGGCACTAGCTTCTCTTACTTTTGACGAACACTACTAGGCTCCAGTTTTTGCACTCATTAAAGCAAACCTCTTTTCTATCGCGATAAAAGGCAAAATAACTAGAGTTGGGACTATTTGCCTTCCTCGTGTAAATAAGTTAATTCAAATTTAAATGAAAATACAACATAGATTACTCCTCGATTCAATATGCATCACTTTACGATCACAATATTCGATCACAATATTACGATCACAATATTCCAATATGCATCACTTTACGATTTGGCAGACAAATTAAAAGATGAAGATGCAGTTGTCAAAACTTTAAACGAATTTTTCTCAAAACTGCTTTTTCAAATGCGGTGGACATTGTAACTGTAACTGAAAAACTACTCGGCCGATCTACCTGATATTTTGCACAGATTTTCTTTAGACATTTCGTGAGGTAACAACGTCGAGATATTTTTCTTTTTTTGCTTATTTTTTGTTCAACAATAATAAATCTGTTGATTTTCACAAAATTTTTACCAAAAATTTCATTTTTTTTGATTTCTGAGTGATACCAAAAATTCAAAAATCATTAAAAATAAGAAAACTCGACGTTGTGACCTCGTGAAACTCATAAGCTAATTAAATCTTTTTGAATTTTTTATTTCGTATGATCGAGTGTGGAGTTCTGATGTCCACCGCAAAATCCATTTTTTGTGAGCTGCCTGTCAAAATTTGTCACAAATGGCTTATTTTTCAATTTTTTGGATTGAATTTTTTTCTAAGTATTCTTTGAATTGTACTTAATATGCTTATTTAATTTAAAAATAAAATAATTGTACCATAGCTTCGAAAAAAAATCACAAAAATGTGCTTGATTTATTGATTTCAAACCATACCCCCCCCTTAAGGGTGGCCGAAGGGGTTGAAATCAATATTCCAAACACATTTTTTTTAAAGTATGGTAGAATTATTTTATTTTTAAATTAAATAGGCATATTCAGTACAATTTATAGATTGCTTAAGAAAAAATTCAAGGAAAAATACTGAAAAATAAGCCAACTGTGGCAAATTTTTAAAAGACACCTCAAAATATAATGGATTTTGCGGTGGGCATCAGAACTCATCATTAAATCACGGTAAACAAAAAATTCAAAAAGATTTTATTAGCTTATGAGTTTCTCGAGGTAACGCTGTCTTTTTAGTTTTAGTAAGTTTTTTAGTTTTATCTAATTTTGACTTTTTGATACCACTCAGAAGTCAAACCAACGAACTTTTTTTTGTAAAAAAGAGTGAAAATTAACATATTTATTATTGTTAAACAAAAAATAAGCATACACCAAAAAATATCCCGACAGCTTTACCCCAAGGAATGTCTAAAGAAAATATATACAAAATTTCAGGTGAGTCGGTCAAGCAGTTTTTGAGTTACAATGTCTACAGCCTTTGAAAAAAGGAGTTTTCAGGAAAAGTATTGTCAACTTTTATTTTCAATTTTTTTGTCTTTTAAAATTGTAAAATGATGCACACCGGACGGAATATCTTTTTGAATCGTGGAGTAATTTACAAAAGAAAATAAAAACAGCTGTTGACCGTTGTTCAATACGTTGGAGCGAACCTGCTGCAAATCGAGTCGAAGCTAGGGCTATTTAACACTATCTCCCTACCTCCGACTCGTTTTATAGCAAGTTCGTGCCAACGCGCTTGAGCGTAGTGAGAAACGGTCAACAGCTGTTCTTATTTTCTTTTGTAAATTACTCCGCGATTTAAAAACATATTTCGGTGTGCATCACTTTACCATTTGACAGACAAAAAAGAAATTGAAAATAAAAGTTGACAATACTTTAAACGCGTTTTTCTCAAAACTGCTTTTTTCAGGCTGTAGGTAGACATTGTAACTCAAAATCAACTTGACCAACTCACCTGGAATTTTGTATATATTTTGTTTATGACATTCCTTGAGATACCGGTGTCAAGATATTTTTGTTTTATGCTTATTTTTTGTTTAACAATAATAAATATGTTGAATTTCACCCTTTTTTGACAAAAAATTCTTTGTTTAGATTTCTGAGTGATATCAAAAAGTCAAAATTAGATAAAACTAAAAAACTTGACAGTGTTACTTCGAAAAACTTATAAAATCTTTTTAAATTTTTTGTTTACCATGATTCAATGATGAGTTCTAATGTCCACCGCAAAATTCATTCATTATATTTTGAGGTGTCTTTTAAAAATTGGCCACCGTTAGCTTATTTTTCAGTATTTTTCCTTGAATTTTTGCTTGAATAATATATGAATTGTATTGCATATGCCT
This sequence comes from Diabrotica virgifera virgifera, assembly GCF_917563875.1. Taxonomy (NCBI): domain Eukaryota; kingdom Metazoa; phylum Arthropoda; class Insecta; order Coleoptera; family Chrysomelidae; genus Diabrotica; species Diabrotica virgifera. The sequence continues at coordinate 69,328,342 of NC_065445.1, read as the reverse complement.
ATTTAATTTAAAAATAAAATAATTCTACCATACTTTAAAAAAAATGTGTTTGGAATATTGATTTCAACCCCTTCGCCCCCCTTAAGGATAGCTATGACACGATTTTGATAGGCAACCCATGCTAGAAACCTTCGTCTATGTATGAAATTTAATAAAAAAAATGTTTCATCCGGCAAGCAGATGGGTACATTTTGACCTCCTATTCGGATCTCGTACTATTAGGACAGTATCATCAGCGTACCTGATGTTGTCTATGCTGGTTCCGTTAATCTTGATTCCACCTTGGACCTCGTCTAATGCTTCTCTGAATATAGACTCTGAATACAGATTAAATAGTAGCGGTGATAAGACCCTGTCGCACTCCTCGTCGGATTTGTATATCTTCGGATGTTGTGTGCTCTATTTCAATTGTTGCTGTTTGGTGCCAATACAGTTCTGAGAAAATTGGCAGGTCTTGCTCGTCAATTCCAGTTATTCTTAGAATTTCGATCATCTTTTGATGGTTAATGCAGTCAAATGCTTTTCAATAATCAATAAAACATGCATAAACATCTACATTCATATCTCTGCATCGTTGTGTTCCGGTCTCTGGCTATCCATAATTACTTTTTTATATAAATAATCAAATCAATAAACTAGTTTTCTGTATGTTTTTTTCTTTTTGTTTGGTATGCAAATTGGTTAACTGACTTATGCCCACCCATGTAATAAGAAAATAAATTAGGCTGGACCTAAAATATCAATTGAGATTCTTGGGAAGCCCTATTAGTTAGAACGAAAGACAACGGAAAAATGAACACTTACTCTTTTCACTCTTCTTTGGCCTAGTTTTTTTTTATTTTATCATCTAAATGAAGTACAAAAAAATTACCTATCGAGTCTGTGCTACTCATTTTTCTATCGTCTTTAGCCAATTTCCTTTCGGTTTCCGTATCCGATTTCGAAGACGGTTGGCTCTGTCTTCTACTGAGTATATCCTGAATTTTCTCCTTGATTTGTGCTTCTAATCGATCAATGTTCATTTGTTGACTAAAATGTAAATTAATTTAAAATTGCTGCGTAGATCTTTGAAGAGCGTTTGGAAAATTTTTATTTTGGCCAGTTTAAAAGCTTAAGTGGAATATATAAGTCTAGTTAATTTCTTATTATCTATGGCTTTATTGTTTATTATTTTTTCCCAAACTAAACAATTTCCTCACGAGAGTCTTCAAAGCCATACAGCATCTACGACAAAGTTTCGTTTTAATAAAAATATAAAATGTCCCTCGGCAATATTCAAACAGAAACCCTTAAGAAATTAGAACTAATGCAATCAATAATATATTACCATCACCGCTTTTATTGGTTAAAAGTATCAATCAATTTAGTAGGCACCGTAGGTCTTTACTCGAGTGTTATTAAGACTAACCGGGAAACTTTTTTACCATCTGTTTCATAATAAAAACAATAAGTAAAATTGTTTGTCTTTACAATGTCAGAGATATATAAGGTCCAGTAACCAAAACACCAGAACACAAATATTGGCTGTTTGATCAGTGGGATGCGCACGCGCACATACAGGGTGCGCCAAACCTCTGGTTTTCTTTGATTACGGCTAAACTATGAGATATACAAAAAAATGTTTATAACAAAACTAATGTGTATCAAAGACGTCTATAATTTAAAATTATTTTCGATTATACATGGTAAGTCAGAACGACGGTATGAACCAAAGTTTTATTTTTTTAAATGGAACACCCTATATATTAAATCATTTTTGAATATACTATTTAAAAATATGAAAAATTTGTATAAGGTCTTATAGGCATAAAGTTAATAATTTTCGAAATATTTACATTTTTATTGAGAAAAATGGTTAATATTTATAGGGTTGTGGATTATGTTTTCAAGGTAATAACAATTTAAGTGATAGGTCAAAGTTTTTATAATATAGTGTTATTTTTAAATAATTTAATATCTTGTACTTTTAGCCATAAAATATACAGTGTGATAACTATTTGCAAATACAAAATTTTCTCATTTTTTTTAAATGGGACACCTTGTATATTAGTTTTGCATTTTGTAGTAAATATTACAACCTTTCTTTTGGTATAAGGTTGTATGTACCTAGCATGTTTCGTTTTGTAGATATTTAAAAAAAAACTATAGTATTTACGTTTTTGCGGATTTTTTATTAAAAATTTTTTTGCAAAAGAAATAATTATAATCTGGTTTTAGAAACATACACTAAAATATCAAATATGAAAATAAAAACGTAATTAAAGATTAAAATAAATCGTATGCTAGTACAATTCAATTGAATTTAATGACTTTAAATTATTTTACAAAAAATATTTTACCATACTAATGAATGCATAAATCAGTTACTAAATTAAATAAACTACCAAATTTTAAATCTACCTTAGTAATTTTTCTACCACAGCAACTTTCCTGTACCAAATTAATTGTTAGTTATATTGTATTTACAAGTAAGATTAGTTAAACTTTTAATTTACCTTTTAAAACTTACATCTTGAGAACATCATAATTATAAAGTATGCTTTGAAACAAATGAATGTTAAATGCATCAGCCAAATTATTTATTAATATAAATAGTATTTACTGGTGTCACACAAGCTGGTAATACTTTTGTAGTTGAATTTTTTGTAACAATTTTTTATATTTTAAATTTTAATTTTTCAACCGAACAATTGGTGGATATGACATTTGTGTTGGGCGAAACCATTAGAAATTATTAACAGCTTTTGTGACACGAGTAGGTACATACAGTAGGAAAAATGAAAGAATACCCATGAACGAATATATAAAACAGGCTGTATTTTCCTGTCAACGTGTCACACAAAAAATTGGCCAACACAAGTACATGTAATAATTATTATTACATATACTTGCACCGGATAATTTTCTTTGTGACACGGTGACAGGAAAATACAGCGTGTTTTATATGTTCGTTCATGGGTATTCTTTCATTTTTCCGACTGTAGATACTATTTACTTCTTAATATACTTCTATGACGTTCATTTGTTTCTAAGCATACTTTATACGTTCACAAGGTGTAGGTAAATTAAAAAGTTATTAACTAATCTTACTCGTAAATACAATATAACTAACAATTAATTTGGTACAGGAAGTTAGGAATACTAGGGTAGATTTAAAATTTGGTTGTTTATTTAATTTAGTAACTAATTTATGCATTCATTAGTATGGTAAAATATTTTTTGTAAAATAATTTAAAGTTATTGAATTGTACTACCATACGATTAATTTTAATCTTTAATTACGTTTTTATTTTCATATTTGATATTTTACTGTATGTTTCTAAAACCAGATTATAATTATTCTTTTTGCAAAAAAATTTATAATAAAAAATCCGCAAAAACGTAAAATCTATAGTTTTTTTTTAAATATATACAAAACGAAACATGCTAGGTACATACAACCTTATACCAAAAGAAAGATTGTAATATTTACTAAAAAATGCAAAACTAATATACAGGGTGTCCCATTTAAAAAAAATGAGAAAATTTTGTATTTGCAAATAGTGATCACACTGTATATTTTATGGCTAAAAGTAAAAGATATTAAATTATTTAAAAATATCACTATATTATAAAAACTTTGACCTATCACTTAAATTTTTATTACCTTGAAAACATAATCCACAACCGTATAAATATTACCATGTTTCTCAATAAAAATGTAAATATTTCGAAAATTATTAACTTTAGGCCTATAAGACCTTATACAAATTTTTCATATTTTTTAATAGTATATTCAAAAATGATTTAATATATAGGGTGTTCCATTTAAAAAAATACAACTTTGGTTCATACCGTCGTTCTGACTCACCCTGTATAATAGAAAATAATTTTAAATTATAGACGTCTTTGATACACATTAGTTTTGTTATAAACATTTTTTTTATATCTCATAGTTTAGCCGTAATCAAAGAAAACCAGAGGTTTGGCGCACCCTGTATACATATACGCGAGCACAAAAACTAAAAACGGCACAGAACACAATGGCTGGGCGCTGTTGAAGACCTCCAATTACTATAGGCAATTGGTGGAATGCATAAAACGTAGTATCAGCTAATGCTTCAAGTATGTGCTAGATGTTTGAAGCTTTTAGTACACTTACAAAGCATTTACTTTCCTCCGTAACATATGCTACTATTTACCAGATATATAGAACGATAAACTACGCTTTTGAAGTATTTGCTAGTTTAGTAGTATTTGCTTCAGTTTAAGTGAAGCTGGTGGATGAACGACTTCGGTGTAGGCGTTCTTTTGTTACAAAATGGCAGCATTTATGAATGTGAATGAACAATTGTTAATTTTTATCCTCGCCTATCTCTTTTGTCGCTTCGGAATCCGAGTCACTCATTTTTAATACTGTGAAATTCTAATAACGCAAATTAACGTTAATTCTAATCCGTAAAAATGTGAATTCACAAATCACAAGTACATGGAAAACTATAAGTTTATAGAACTTATATAGTTTTCACACTTATATAGTTCTAAAACGATTGGTGTGATGCGCTACGCTTAGTAGTAGATACGGTATGCGGCAAAATAAACAGTACTGAAATGTCTATGCCTCAAATTTGTATGTGTCATCCGCCGAAACGTACTGAGTGGTTTCAGAACGAAGTTATAACCTATGTGAATGTCATGTTAACGTTAGGTGCTTCAGGATGGTTCTCAGTTTTGCAGAAAATTTTTTTATCGTGGAGCACTCTTTTCGGTCATACAGAAAAGGGGGCAAAAATGATCCAATCTTTCAGATCCAATGGTTTCAGAGGGACAAGGCAACCTGTCACACGGGCAGGTAGCTTCTTCAAATACTGCGCGATCATTTTGGGAGATCGCCACTCACCAGACCTCACACCACCGGTTGTGTACATATGAGGAATGCTGAAGGAGGCAGACCGATCCACCGTCTTACATTCCGGAATTGAGGACTAGAATTAAATATTTTTTCATGGCAGAGGGCATCTTTACATCTGTTTTATCGGGATCGTCGTCGTGAATAATGTTTGCAAGGCTATATCATGTATACTAAATATACAAAATATTCACAAACATTTCAATATAAATTTCAGTACTGTTTATTTTGTCGCATATTGTACTTCATGTCAGTAGTAGGTACTTCTTTTGTGTAGTATGTTCTTCTCAGCAAAAGCACATACTTTTATGTAAAAGAAAATGCTACAAGGTAGAAACGATTTGCTGAAGCAACAGCATCTACTACGTTTTATGCATTCCACCCATTGCCAGTATCTGTTAAGTATGTCCAAAGTGTTAATCCTTTATACGAGTGAAAGTCTTGTATGATAATATCACTAGGTAACGGGATACCATTTTTTGGGGTTCTTATTGTAAATACATTAGGGTATTTAATATATTTTTACACAGTAAATCTAGTTTCCTTTTATATTATGTTCTTTATTCTTTATATTTCGGCGTATTTTAAAGATATACGTGCAGCAGCAGCTTAAGTCACTCTTATAGGTTTAATGCCCATTCTACGCCTGGCGCTTTGTATTTCCTTTTGTCTTTAATTTTTCACTGACACCCCTTAGTTTCTTATTTAGACCAAATTTTTCACATTTGAAATAACTACAGACATGCAAATGGGTCGTTCCCATACTTATGTAGTCTAATGCTGTTGTTCGATTCTACTGCTAGCCGTTAACTTTTTTTGTTCCAAACTTTGTTTCCTTTACTTTTGTAGGTGTTTAGCATTTTTTATTTTTCATTAATACTCAATATTGGTATATTTTTTCTAGTTTATATTAAACATTGTAAACTTTGTTTAGGGAACACATTTGGTAGACTTTGTTATTTTCTTTAATTAATTTGTTACATTTATTTATCTATATATTTATTTATTCACTGCTGCATTCTCATAACTCAAATTTATTGTGTACATCAACAGTTCAATAGTGTGTTAACATTAATAAGTTAATTAGTTATTGACAAAACTTAGTGTTGTGACTTTTAATAAATATTTTGTTGGAGTTATACTGGTAATATATACTTGTCTGTATAATTCAAATTACTTTTCACTATACTAATAATTACATAACCTCAATTTTATATATGTTTTAAATTTATATTTAAATCTGTACATTATTAAAAATTCAGTTTTCCCATTAATTATATTATAGTATGTAGTTAATAACGGTTAAATACATGTTTTTCCATAATTAAAAGTAACTAGTAATACTCGTAATGATAATGATGCATTTTCTTTTGAGTAGTAAATAAATACAGAGATCGGCTTTCTTATATCAGAAGAGTAAAACTTCGAAAAATAACGGATTATTACTTACCTGGATATAAACGGTTTTTTGGGTGTCGCTTTTTGGGATGTAGTAGTCAGAGGCTTGTCTACTTGACCGGCAGACTTGCTCCGTTCTCTTTCTTGAACATTAGGACGGACTTTCTCGAGTAATTGACCGAGTACTCTACTACGAGAACGAGGAATTTTTCCCATGGATGAATCAGACTGTTGTAATAAACCTAAAAAGTATATATAAATTTGCAATTCTAGTTCTACAAGGTCAGTTTTGGCTGTCTTGTTCTGAGAATGAGAAATTGACCTCAAATTCAGATGACTAAATCTGAAACAGTTACAATAACGGCATACGATGCGAAATGCAAATGAAAAACCTCATCTTTAACGCTCTTGAAATTTGACAGTCCTTCCATATTTTGGCCATTTTTGATGTGGCAACTTTTGCTAGATCACATCTACGTTTAATCTCTTCATGTAATGACGCTATGTTTGTGATCAATGATCCCAGATATAAGTACGAGCTCACAACCTCAAACCGGTCAATTGTGGTTATGTGTGGATGATTGTTATGTAGTCTATCCACTATCATGATCTTTGTTTTTGATATGTTTAATTGCAGACCAAATATTTGACTTTCCTTTTCGACCAGTCTTATAAGATCAATCAGCTCTTCTTGACTATTTGCAAGATGGGCTGTGTCATCTGCGAAATGTAGGTTGTTTATTTTATGACCATTTATTAGATGCCCTTTTCCCATCCTTCAAGTGCTCTTCTCATAATATGCTCCCCATATACAGGGTGTCCCAAAAGTAGTGGAATAATTTTCAAAAATCTATCTAATGACACCAAACACCAACCCCCACTACACCCCCTGGAGGTGGGGTGGAGGGTAACTTTAAAATCTCAAATGGAAACCCCTAGTTTTTCTTGCAGATTTGGATTCGTTACGTAAAAGTAGGCAACTTTTATTTAAGACATTTTTTCGAACTGTGGATAGATGGCGCTATAATTGAGAAAAACGATTTATCCTGATACGATAGGTAAATTATAGAAACGGTCTAATATCTCGAGAAATACACTTCCAAATGAGAAACCAAAAAAAAGGTTTTTAATACTTTTCGAAAACCTATCGAATAACACTAAACATGACCCTCCAACACACCCCCTGGAGGTGGGGTGGGGGGTAACTTTAAAATCTTAAATAGCAACCCCACTTTTTATTACAGATTCGGATTCGTCATAAAAAATTAAGCAACATTTATTCGAAACATTTTTTAGAATTGTTGATAGATGGCGCTTTAATTGGAAAAATACGATTTATTAGCGCCATCTATCAGCAATTTTAAAAAATGTTTCGAATAAATGTTGCTTAATTTTTCATGACGAATTCGAATCTGCAATAAAAAGTAGGGGTTGCTATTTAAGATTTTAAAGTTACCCCCCACCCCACCTCCAGGGGGTGGGTTGGAGGGTCATGTTTAGTGTTATTCGATAGGTTTTCGAAAAGTATTAAAAACCTTTTTTTTGGTTTCTCATTTGGAAGTGTATTTCTCGAGATATTAGACCGTTTCTATAATTTACCTATGGTATCAGGATATATTGTTTTTCCCAATTATAGCGCCATCTATCCACAGTTCGAAAAAATGTCTTGAATAAAAGTTGCTAACTTTTACGTAACGAATCCAAATTTGCAAGAAAAACTAGGGGTTTCCATTTGAGATTTTAAAGTTACCCCCCACCCCACCTCCAGGGGGTGTAGTGGGGGTTGTTGTTTGGTGTCATTGGATAGATTTTTGAAAATGATTGAACACGTATTTTTCAGTTTTTTGATCCAATGTTTAGTTCGCGAAATATTCGACCGTTCCACTACTTTTGGGACACCCTATATATTGAATAATTGTGGAGATAGTATACATCCTTGTCTGATACCCCGTTCTGGCTGAAATTCGTTTGAAAGTGTGTCAAGCACTTTAACCGATCCAGTAGTGTGTTCATATAAATAGTTTAGTTATAAGTGAAATTAGGTGTTGTGGTACGCCTACTTCTTTTAGTATTCACCATAAGTGTTTCCACTTGACCCTGTCGAACTTAACGATAATCTATAAAACATATATGTATAGTGGAATATTGAATTCCCTAGATTAGTTTTATATTCAACAGGTGTTCTCGAGTGTCTTTAACTTAGGTAAATCCAGTGGAATGCCCTTGTGGAATTTCTCTTTGAAGGAGTGAGGTAACTTGGAAAGGAGAATGGTGCCTAATAACAACTAAAAGAAATCGCTTCTACACTCAGTAAGAGAGGAAAACAAATACTTTGACGTTGGAATACTATTAAAATATACAATATGTAAAAGGTTGTCTGGCAAATAATGACGACTAGATTTTTATATTACACGTTTATGCTCCAACTTCAGACAAATTAGATGATGAACTAGAGAAATTTTACTATAATGTAGAGGAGGCTCTCATATTCCAAAAAAAAAACCTCAAGATCATTATGGGAGACCGAACGCAAAAATTGTATTGTATAGTAATATCCCACAAATTGTGTCACAATTACAAATATACAACAAAACTAGTATCTTTGGTGGGGATAAGCCAGAATTTTTCTTTAAAATTAAGTTTAAGTATTTGAAATTTCGATTTCCACTTCGGAAAGCGTTACCAAAATACAAAACATTAATAAATTAAATAAATTTTGTTTTTGTTGCTTGGTAAAAATTTTTTCTAATAATTTATTTTTGTCTGACTCATTCAGACATATACATTTTAAAATAGGTCTGAATTGAAATTAAATTATTAGAAGAATTTTTTACCAAGCAACAAAAAAAAATTGTTTAATTTATTAATGTTTTGTATTCGGACGATTTCCAAAATTTCAAATAAACTTAATTTTGAAGTAAACTTGTGGTTTATCGCCACCAAAAATACAAAATTGCATTAAGATGCCACAAGAAAATATTTATCTTCAAAACAATATAAACAAAATATTTAGAAATGGGGTAATCAGCTGCAAAACCTATCAAAGTAGTGAGTAGTGACATTAATTTGGAATAATCCCTTAGCAGTAAAAATTAGATTAAAATTCAGAAAAATGCAAAAAATGAAACCCCAACGGAGAACAAACTGAGATTAGTTTCGAAGAAAGAAATACGTAGAATGACTACAAAATAAAAAGAAAAAAAAAACATTAATCACACATAAAGTAATACACATAATGGAGTACAAAATAAGATATTAACAATTGAATAGAGATACCGACGAAAAATTTAAACTAGTAAAGAAAGACTAGAGGAAAAATTATAGCTACAGCTGATTAGTTGTACTAGAAAAAAAGTTTTGTTAATAAATGCTCCTAATGAAATAAAGCGCATGAAACTGTACCAAGGATAATATCTAGACCTTTATTATTTCGCTAAAAGTTTCTTGATTAATTTTTTTTTAAGTATTTTATTAGTACAGACACTCAAAGTGTCTCGTCTGTAGTCGTTCGTTTAAAACAATGGGTGCGTTCGGACGACCACAGCGGAAATGATCAAAATGATCATTTCCAGCTGAGTAAGCGATAGCGTTCAGAGGACACCGCTGGAAGTCAGCCGCTGAGAGATTTGCTAAGCTTTTCCTATCAGCGCTGGATACAACCACTAAGCTGCTTTGTGCTGACAGTCAGCCGCTGTGGTTGTCCGAACACACCCAATGCTTTGCTGCAATTGAACACTGGTGGGGGACACCGGTGTCAGACACCAAGTGTCTTAGTCTGAAAGGATACTTAGACGTACATATGTGGTCGTTTGAAATTTATTATCATTCTTTACTGAATCGCTGAAGAGTTGGAAAATTTGCCTGCTATCATACCCTAAATTTTTCAATCTGCATATTCCCCTGATTAATAATTCTATAACTTACCAATGTGTTCCAAAAGAGAAGCTAAATGTTGGGCCTGTTCAGCCTGACTAACTTGAGTTTGTTCAGTTTGACCTTGTTGTTGCTGCTGTTGTTGTTGAGCTGGTGTTAAACTTCGTATGTAAGGTTCTAATTGCGTTGCTACCTAAAATTTATTTATTTGTTTAACTAATACATATACGCTTTTCATCTTGATTTAGACGAAGAGAAAAGGGCAAAATAGCTAAGTGAGGGATAAAAATTGTGGTATTTAAGCAAAAGCAATACTAAAAAAAATAGAAATGGAGTGGTATTATGGCTGATAAAGGAATGAAACAGTTGTTGAAGTTGTAAAAACCCGTGAAATAAAAATGTCAGTGAAATGTACGCTTTTCATCAAGGGCTGAATGTAGTAGATATTCGTGTACAATATATGCTCCTCAAGGCGTACTGGGTTGAAAGATATGTGATCAGTTAAGAGACGTACTTAAAAGATATTTCCACTTAAAACAGAATAATTGGAAAACATGTCTAAATTCAAATAACACGTTTAATAGAAATTAAACCTACGTGAGGGCAGTATGCAACCTTGTCTGACTCTATTCTAATGGATGGTGTTTGACGCAATTTATACGTACAAAATGCAAAAACAAATTAAATAGTGAGTGTAAGGATTTAGTTTATTTATTATGATTGTATTTGTAAAATTATTCATAATTAAATAAAAAAATGTCTGAAGGTACTTGCAAAAACTAAATTAAAAATATTTTTGTATTATGTATTAATAAAAAAAATGAAATCCTGAAATCCAAGAAACCTTGAGTACCAAATACAAAAATTTAAATGAAAAATCAATAAATACTTGAAAGACTACTAATATTTAATAGGGTATAAATATATATAGAAAATTAAACATACAACCTGACTAATATGCTTTAATTCGTTTCTTAATGTATTGACGTCGGCTCTTTGACAGCTGAAAACTTCCTGTTCAACGCGTAATCTCCATAGTTGTTCTTCCCAAGAGGCATCGAACGCAGAGGCCATTCTATCCAACTCCTTTTGTTGTCTAAAAATGTTTATCAATCTTAATCTATATTCTTGAGTTATACTTCTTTAGGCGCGATTGTGAAAAATGTGGAGAGTGAATTTTTACAATGGGCGCGCACACCGACCGAAAAAAGTTCTGAGGTTAGTTGCTTAATTTTTAATTAAAGTTGCTAAAGTTACGTATCAGTGCAAATAAACAATGTGAAAAAAATATATTAGTGTTTTTGTTAATTCAATTATGTATATCGCACCCTCAGTGCAAGACTGCAGTAACTCAAAATTTTATGAAAATGAAGTAATCATGGAATTCGATTGTAAACATGCATGTCTATCCCCTGTAAAACTTTAGTAACTTTCAAATGCTTAATGGGCTAAATATTACAACAACAACAGTTTAACTATTTTGCGTTTTTGAACATAAGTTCCGTACAAAACTGTTGTAACTCTAATGTAACAGAGTTACAACAGTTTTGCACGGAACAATGCAACGGATTCGGTAACAAGCAATAACAAGCAATGAAAAAAGTAAGATATTTGTTATTTTAATATCTATATCTGTGGTGCTTAATTTTAATATACAGCGCGTCTACGTAATCCATTAACAGCTGAGACAATAAACAAAGATTTTCGAGACCAATCTATTCATGTAAATTCTATGTCCTTTGTGTGATATTATATTTATTTTCCATAAGATGTGTGCGATTTCGTTTGACCATTTATTTGTTAGATTGGATTAAAACCACATAAATTAAGACTAATTATTTACGACCAAAAAGTATTTTTTCTCATGAAAGGAAAAACAGTTATTTTAAAACTTGTGTATTGACAATACTGAGAGGTCAAAAATATCTATTCTCAGAAAACTTGCCAAAGAACAGCCAAAAATTCAAATGGCCAAAAAGAAAGATTTGGTATACCTACTTATGCCATTCGGGTATGATACCAGAAGACCACCATAGTTTTTATAAAAATATTTTGGCACAAGATGATGTACGAGAAGAGGACAACAACTACGGTAATACCTGTCAGCAACGGCCACTAAAAATGAAAGAACTATTGGCCGATATAGAAAGGTGACCGGTATTGCCAGTTTCTGTAGTCTAGATATACATAATTGGTTTGGGGATTTTTAAACTGGCCGTTAGTACAGATGGCCGGTAACAAAGGTTTCACTGTAAAAGTAAATGTGTCTACACTTTTTACAATTTTCTCCGTGCAAAACTGTTGTAACTTTGAAATTCTAATACTAAATGTGTAGTGATTAACAATTTTTTCCGTGCAAAAGTGTTCTAACTTTGAAATTCCTATTTTTTTGCATTAATATTATTTTATTTAAATTTCTATTTTTGGTTAATGTAATATAGGCTGAAAAGCATGCAAAATCATAATTAAATGTTAATTTTTCTTAAAACTTGTGTCTTATTTCACCGATATTAGCACGAAAATAAACAAAATCGTCTTTATCTCGAAACTTACTTATTTTGACTTACTGCAGTCTTGCACTGAGGGTGCGATATGTACGACGCGACGGTGATATATATTTACTGATTATTTCATTCATAGAGATTCTGACCAATAGAAACCTACAAGAATAAAAATTGCAACGGTTATTTTTTAATGATTTTAATTTCCAATCGTGTAGTAAGATGTTTCATCACGTGTTAAATTCTGTCCAATCAGATTATTATTTTAACTGGAATATTCTACCTACTTAGATTATTATACTGGGAATATTTTTAGGTAGATTGTTTCTCTTTATTTACGAGTTTCCTAGTTTTGACAACTGTCACATTTAAGAAAATAAACCATAATAAACTTTTAGTTCTGCATCTAATGTCAAATTGTCACGAGGACAACACAAATCGGCAATTTTAAGCGCTCGAGTGTACTTCGGTAAGATTATTTCATGAATAAAACTGTATTTATAAATAATTTTAACTAATATTTTATTGATATCTTCGTCTCCTAAACTGTACTGTTCACTTCGACAAGTTGAAAAATCTGTGTCACATTAATTGGGATAAATGTCACTGAATGATTTTTATACAAAGACTTGAATTTTATACGTGTAAGTATTAAAAAATAATCTGTCGAATATCACACGATAGTAAGAATAAATAGGAAAATAATGCTCCAATTTCTTTCTGAAACTTGTTTCCATTCGGCAATAGTCTATTGCCAGGCAACAAGTTTTCGAAAAATTGTTGCAATATAGTCAATTTATTCTCACGCTCTTGTGATATTAATATTGGTAACGTTTTTCGATAATTTCCAGTCGCCAAGTATTACGTCAGATGCCCTTCGTTGCTACGCAAAAATGAACATTCAGTGACATTAATGACAATTAATATTTTACAACTTGTCAGAGAGACCATCATGAACAGGTTTAGCAAATATTCAAGCGAAGATATCAATAAAATATTAGTTAAATGATTTAAAAAGACAGTTTTATTCATGAAATAATATTACCGAATTACACTCGAGATCTTAAAAATTACTGATTTGTTTTGCCCTCGTGACACTTTCGACAGAATTTCACTCCCCTTGGGATCGTGAAATTAAAACTGTCACTCAGGATACAAATCGATAATTTTAGAGCTCTCCTGCAATTACTACTGATAATTTGTTAGTAAATATATTTATTTTGAATATTTGTGGTAAAAGTAGTTTTAATACATAACTGCATTTACAATATTTTTACTTTACGTTACGTTATTTTAAGTTAAAAACAATATCTTAAAATAATTCAGTAAATTGTTCTATTCAACATTGTTGCCAAGCATACGTTGTATCAAGAATATCAAGTATGTATAATATCAAGAATAACATTTTTTTCATTTTTATAATATCAAAAATAAAAAAGTTTCTCCTCTTAGGCATCCATCCAACCCCCAGATATCACACTGTTCACTGGACATTACACTGGACAGTAGTGCAGTGTCTAGAGAACAGTGTAGTATCTGGGGGCTCAGCAGACTAAGACCCCGAAAGCCCTGAAGATGACGTCAGAGAGAACGTCGAAAGCTACGGGGTCGGCATAAGTCAGGCAACGCTCTCTAAAAAAACTGCAGAAGTCCGGCAATGCTCATAAGTCTGGCAAAGCTGTCGAAAAAGATTAAAACGAAGCATGTTCGTGCTTTGATGCAGCGATGCAGCAAAGTAAAGTAGGCCTAAATATTAATTAACAAAAGACAAAAATGATGACGAATTTAGTTCCGAGCCATCCTTTAAAGGTAGAAGATGTCAAAATTGAAGTTGTTGACAGCTACATATACCTTGGACATGCGGTAAAAATTAGCAGAGACAATCAAACTGCTGAGCTGCTAAGAAGAATAACTCTGGGTAGCATATGGAAGACTGTGTGATATTTTTAAAGGTGATATACCTATCAGCTTAAAAAGAAGAGCCTTTAATCAATGTGTCATGCCTGTTCTTACATATGGCGCAGAGACACTTACTCTAACAAGAACATCTGCACGAAAACTAAAAGTGACGCAATATAGAATGGAAAGATCATTGTTGGGCATAACATTAAGAGATAGGTTAAGAAACGAAGAAATTCGTAGAAGTGGTGTAGAAGACATTATAAAACACATAGCCAAAATTAAATGGAAGTGGGCAGGACACGTCGCTAGAATAAAAGATGATAGGTGGACCAAAAAAAATCTTGAGAGGAATGGAGACCGAGAGCGGATAGACGAAACCCGGGAAGACCACCCACAAGATGGACTGACGACATAAAGAGGATTTGTACCAACTGGATTGCAGCAGCGCAGGATAGATCTGAATGGAAGTTTTTCGAGGAGGCCTATGTTCAGCAGTGGACGACTATGGGTTGATGATGATGTTCGTGCTTCAGACAGTTGTGTCGGTGTCATGATAGTACGTGGGCGTCGAGCTACGTGGCATGTGTGCGGGAGTACCTTAATGTTCATTTTCGAGAATGGATAGGCAGACGAGGAATCATCGAGTGGCCGACACGGTCATGTGACCTGATCCCCTTTGATTTCTTTCTGTGGGGCCTTCTCAAGAACCTCGTTTATACAAGAGG
Source organism: Diabrotica virgifera virgifera (assembly GCF_917563875.1). Lineage (NCBI taxonomy): Eukaryota > Metazoa > Arthropoda > Insecta > Coleoptera > Chrysomelidae > Diabrotica > Diabrotica virgifera. The sequence continues at coordinate 69,313,055 of NC_065445.1, read as the reverse complement.
ACTACGCACCCTTCCCGACTTCCGAACTGCATTTGAAGAAGAATTTGAAAATCTTCGCAGACAGCTTGACGTACTTCGCCGAACCTGCCTCTCCCTTGCGAAACGTTGCAATAAATACATTAATCAAGATGGGCCTCAATTTTAACACTTACAGTAACCTTTTCTCGAATCCCTTTTGTAATTTCTTTGAAAATATTGATGCTACATTTTTTTCTCTTAATGCAAATTTGTTGCCTGACTTATGCCGACCTCTGTATATAATATACAAATTTACCTTTCCAAACTTTGATCCAAATGTAAACATTCCCTTATGAGCATCTCATAACGTGTCGCCAAAGGTGGAGTTTGAGCCTTTCGCAGGGCGCTGATGTCTTTGTGCAATTCACCAACTTTTTCCTTGATGGAATTAAACTGTTGATTGAGATCTCTAATTTGGGATTCAAATGATCGACAATGAGTGGAAAATGAACTGTCTCCATCCAAGAGCTTGTTCTTAAGAGCAGTTTGTTGCTTCTTGGTAGCTGGCGGGACGCTATCGTACATTCTTGAAGCTAGAAATATTGTTATGATTAAACAAAAAATTGATGAGTTACGCGTTGAATAGAACTAAAAGTTTCTTTAAAATGTATAATACAGTACTTGAATATTTGAAGGGGCTGTAGTTGAAAGGGCTTGAACGAGTCACTAATCACGAGTGTATACAAATTTTGAACAGCCATATCTTACCCAATTTTAGCCTTGCAGAAAAAAAAATTCAATATAATCAGAAATGCAAAACCTACATTTTTTTATCCTTTGAGATTTTTGGGATCGCTAATAATTTTTAAGTTATTTTGAAAAAAAAAAGGCATTTTTTTTCAAAAATAAGCACTTTGAACCGATCAAACTTACAGATCATATAAACAATACATAAGTAAAGGCACTTGTGAAGCGGTAAAGAATAATTCTAATTAGGGGGTAGTTTTCACGATTTTTTTACCAAAAAAGGGACCAACTTTATTTTGAGCGTAACTTGCTTTTGATGCTAGAAACATTTAAAAAAAAAACAAAGCTTTTTTTAAACACTTTTAAAAACATGTGATGAGTTTCCCCGAAAAGTGCATTATTTTTTGGTTATTTGACGTTGAAATAATATGAACACACTTTTCATTAGCTACAACTCTGTTTCTACTGGGTCTACAGACTTCATACATACCGTTGTTTTTACTTTTTTATAAGACGTATATTTTTCCTAATATTTTTTCGATAAAATACTTACTTTTTGAGTTATTTGCGAAAAACTGTCTAAAAACGTGGTGTATTTGTTACTCACTCGCAAATAAATCGAAAAGTATTTTCTTCAGGACTTATCTTGAATTTATGTTTTTTCATCCCCGAGAAGGGATTGTACTCACCCTCAGTGCGAAAGCACACATCGGCACAATATCACTTTTTTTCTTTAACATATTAGCTACGTGTTTGCTAAATTTCATGTCAATTCAAGCGGTTCTTTAAAATTCGGAGCAAAAACCGTGAGTAAATGGACTAATAGACGGAGAGCTAGAGCCGAACAATATTGGTTTGAAATCCAAACAACTATGTTCTAACATGTCATGACATATTAGTAGACGTAAGTGGTTACACAACGTATTTTGTTCCATGATATTCCCCTCTTTATCCTTGTTCGCCATCGCTTTTGTATCCACTTAGGTGTCAGCCCTTTGGAATTTTGTTTAATCGGGAAAATTCGTAAGCATATTATCGATGACGATTTTTTGTCTGAAAATTTTCCATTTTAACTCCTTATTTCTACTTCCTGCATCCACTTCGGTGTCAGCCTGCAAGGGATCATAATTATCAATATACAATAGGTGCATTTCACAGGAAAGCACTTTTGACTTTATTTATTATTACTTATGACGATGATTTTTCGGCTCCAGCTCTTAGTCTATAAGTATAAATCAAGTTTATTGTGTAATATCGTAAAAATAACATACAAAATGAATAAAATACTTACTAGCAGCCAATTCTGACTGATGCTGACTTACAGCAGCAGGTCCAATCCAAGGTTCAAGACTCTGAGCGAATTCGCTTCTATAATTTGTCTTAATTTGCGACGATTGCAGAGATCTACAACAAATATATAAATTCACAAAATCAAACGATAACTTTTGATTTAATAATTGATTTACCTAACAGGCTGACTTAGATTTCCTACTGCAGAGAGTCTTTCTATAAGAGATGGACACAGTTCTAGAAATTGGTACTTATTGGCAGCAGCTGTGAAGGTTGTACAAAGAACCAAATGCAGTTGTAATACTGGCATAACGGTACCTAATAAAATCAAAAATGTTTTAAGTAATAAATTCAAATATGTATTGCAATAGTACAGTCATTTGATCAAAAAAAGGGGGTTACCTGAAAAGTTCTCCGGGAGTTTTGAAAATTGGTAGTTCTATGGATTTAGGTAAGCTATTTTCGAATTTCAACTTTGCTACCTCGTGTCTTCGCCGTTCACGCCACCATATTGAAAAAATGGCGCCTAATAACAGTTTTTTGGGAATATCTTCTTTCCGAATCATTTTATGAAAAAAAAAACATTTATGTACAAAATTAAACTAGAAAAAATTTCCTACGATTTATGTATTTATAATTTTTTCTGTAAAATCAATAGTATTCGCGTACAATCCGACAAGCGAGACCTGGCGGGTGACCTTCTCGTATTGTGTATTTCTCCTTGTGCATTTTCGCGCAAGGTCACCCGCCAGCTATCACTTGTCAAATTGTACCAGCGTGACAAAGTATTATTAATCTACACCACCACGTGTTTTTCGTATATTTTTCTAAAATATTCTACTACTGCAGCCGTATTACACCGAATCATTTGGCCACCTAGTCACCGCGGTGAACCATTTTCATCTATTTGTAGTAACTGCATCATGTACGTTTGATCGAAATATAAATCCAATACCATAATCGTATTCGACGGATATCCTGAAGATATAGTAAACCGTAGCACCAAATAAGCGGAGCGATCCCAACGATCACGAATAGCTGCTTCAGTAGACATACTTTTTGACGAGACAATGATTTCAACTGTGTCACAAGTTGGAGTTCTCCAATTCCTGGGGAATGATGTGAACAAGAACCGCCTCAGTAGAATGTTAAAGACAAAATTTGAAGAGGAAAATTTCAGTTCTCACAAGCCACGTAAGATGTGGATACGCTAATCATCAATACCGCAATAAATGTTTCACCAGCATTCGATACCGTAATAATGGTCGGCAAAGATATAGATCTTCAGATTCTTTTCACAGCTCTAGGTACGCGATCAAACCAGGAAAAGGAAAACTTTCCCAACAAATATATTCCACTGAAAGTATCATAGATACAACAGCTGCAGATCATATGTTATTTTGCATGCCATCAGTGGCTGTGGTACATGTGCACTGTTTAACTAAGGAAAAATGAAATCCATTAATGTACTCCGAAAACATCCTGACTTGAACGAGGGTATTGAGGTATTTAAAAATTTAAACGTTGATCCAGAGATCATTGCTAAAGCCGGAGAACGTTTCCTCCTTCAATTATACGGTTACAGTGATGTGAACAGCAAGAAAGACATGTCTTTAAACAAATATAGATACAGTTGAGTCCGCGAGTCTTTACCCGTGCGTCATCATTTAAAGCATACGAAATAAGTCGGAAATATATTTCACGCAATAACAAGTGACAGAAAGTGGCTACTGTTCCGATTACGGGTTTTATTATTTGACGTTATCAAATATATAGAATGTCAAATGTAAGTTTTGCTTAATTCGCAAAATTTTTGTGCAGAATTACAGCTACATTTGAAGTAGCTTAATAAACTTTTTTATTATTATTGAGTAATAATTAAATAAACAATTTATAAAAAATTCATTAACATATTTTATTTTTGTTATTTTATTCACTTTGACGGAAACCTAAACACAATCATTTTTTTACTGTGTGAATGACGTTAGCTTTGTATGTTTTAAATATTAATTGCCAAAATATAATTACTACTTTCCTTAAAATTTCAAAGGCCAATATAAAATTAGTTGTGAAAACAACTGTTTGTGTAATATAAAGAAACTTCAAAACGCAAAAATTCGACAAAAACCGCAAAAAATTCAACTGGCTGACAGCCACAAAAGTAAACAAAGCAGAAACGTCAAACAAATTGTGCTTAAAATATGAAAACATACCGAATCGTCTTTTTTGTACCTATCCCTTTTCAATGCACTGAGTCTAGATGGTTCATAAAAATAGCATGTGTTTTTACTTAATAACAAACGGCAGCTGGTTTGTCATGAGTTTCATGCGTGGAAGAGAATGATGCTAGATAAAAAGTATGTGTTTTATCTCGCCAGGTATTAATGACGCACGGGTAAAGACTCGCGGACTCAACTGTATGTATGCTTCACAAAATCAGCATAATATGCTGATTATATTATAAAAGTAAATTTAATATTGCGTCGCTACCACCAACAGAAACCGTAGCACTACAACATTCTTTCCGAACCAGGTTCAGCAGTGGTACGAGAATTAGAGAAATGCAGAATAAAGGGGATGGAGAAGAAATAAAAATGCACTAATTCCTGTTACGATGCTCAATCGTTATTGAAACTTATTTCTTGTAAATGTAAAAAAAATGTCAGAAAGCCTGTGGATACAGAAAAACTGGATTAAAATGCTCCATTATATGCACAAATTTTAGTGGAACTTGTAATAATTCGCTAAATTTCTAAATAAATACATAACGTGTGGATTAGGCCTACAAGGAAACCACAATAAAAAAACGCGCCGCTTACTCGACCTCCAGTTGGTGTGGAAATGAGTTTATTTTCAAAATGTCTATTGAAATGTACCTACTTTGCGGCGCTCGTACGCCACACAAAACGATTGATTTTATAAAAAAATTATACCTAAATACATAAATTGTAGGAAATTTTTTCTAGTTTAATTTTGTACATAAATGTTTTTTTCGTAAAATGCGTCGGAAAGGAGATATTCCCAAAAAATTGTTATTAGGCGCCATTTTTCCAATATGGCGGCGCGCGAGCGGCGGAGATACGAGGTAGCAAAGTTGAAATTTGAAAAGAGCATACCTAAATCTGTAACACTATCAATTTTCAAAACTCCCCGGAAAACTTTCCAGGTAAAACTACCAAATGATTGGACTATAATAATTTCTGTACGAATATTTCACTTACCCAATACAACCAACTGGCTTCTGTAGATTCTCTCTTTGCTTTCGTATTGTCGTTGGACTTCCATAATCATTGTTGCGTGAGTTTTCGCCATGGCTTCTTGCATGCCGTGACAAAAAGTGTTGATGGTATGTTTTTCGCTGTCCATGTTTCTTCGTAATTCGTCCATCAGGCCTTTCAGAGCGATTATGCCATCCCTCACAGATGTCTTAAAATGCATGATGTTAAATACGTATTAAAAGGTAAAGAACCAAAATTGATTCAATACAATCAAAATGTGGCTTAATATATTTTTTAAATAATTATAGGGCTTTTCATCGATTGTCATTTGTTTCGAGCTTCTGTCATGTGTCGTTTAATATTAATATAAACTAGAAGTCAAACAATTAGGAATGCACGTCATAGATTTAATGACATCATAACCCACCGGTACAAACTTAACGGCAAACAAATTCAACAAATTTTTCCTCATATATTAGTTTTTTCGCTACCGTCAAGTTTGGCAGGACAGCGCTGTTGCCAAATAAAAAACACATATTTATTTACCAAAGCTGCCTACCCTGTTTCTCTTTGTCTTTAAGAGCGTGAAACAAAGTTATCTTTACTATAAGTGTCCAACTGACACTGTCCGATATAAGGTTATGTAAGATGTTTGTTTGTTTATTTTTTTTTCTTCTTCTTTTATGGCCTTTGTGAGCTGTGCTCATTTAGCCAGCAACATTTCTTAGAATTAACGCCTAATTAAACCTACCATACAACAAGACCAATCAAGGATAGGGTAGGGAAGTGAAGTTGGTGAAAAAATAAACTGTTAAAATATAAACTAAATAAATAAAATATAATTTGAAAACAATAATTTGACATTATTTTTAACCTCCAATATTATGACAGACGTCAGTTACCATTTACCATCTGTGACCAAATATAATAATGACGTCATATATAATCGTCCCTAATTCTAGCCAATAAAATGCTCGTTGTAATAGGAATGGCATGTCAAAAAGATCTGATTATTCCCTATATATTTTTTTAAATTTAGAATATGGCAACAAGGGGAAAATTACGTGTATTCCTTATTGTTTGACTTCTAGTTTATCTACGTCATACGTTATTGGTATATACCAATGATATAAACCAAAGACGTATGACGTAGATATCTTAATATTATAGGACACATGAAAGAAGCTCGAAACAAATGACTGTTGTTGAAAAGCCCTATTGTTTCATATAAAATGATATTACACTTTTCTCTTCGTTCTTCTTCATACATCCTTGAACGACTTGCTGTTTCGTCTTCGGGTGGCTTCTTATTAGATATACAACTTATCACTCCATCTTTTTTGACTTTCACCTACTTATTCAACTTTTTCATTCCACTTACGTAGCTGTTCCAATCTTTTTTCTGTCCCTATGATATCCCTGACAATCTTCATTTCAGACGTTTCTATAAACCGTCTTATTTTCTTGGTAATTCTTGGTCTGCAGTTAAGTCATAACCGGCCTCACTGCCGCCTTATAAATCTTTCCTGAATTATTTTGCCATCCCCTTCTAGTTTGCATATTAGATTTTTGAAGATTAAATAACGTATATTAACCCCCCAACTTTCTGTGGTAGTTCGAATGTTACAGTTACAGAATGTTACAGAACGAGGATTTCTTTGTGTACAAGTAATTAATAATATGCTTGCATATGTATTTCAACTCATCTATCATAAAACCTTCATATTATTAATATGTATAGAACAGAAATAACTACAGCTTTATTAAAACTGATTTTACTGAAACCCTTTTCCACTTACCTGTAAATCCATGATTGCATTTTGACCCCTTTCTAAGCGTTTTGCAGCTTGAGCATGAGCAGTATCGATGTCGACGCATTGTGTACGCATTTCATTGGGTAGGTCTCTGAAGCAGTTAACACACAACATAGTGTTTTGCAGCGGAGAAAACATTATATAGTGTTCTCCATGTAGGGCACACTGTAAAAGAAAGCGTATTTTAATATAACGTAATGAAAATGTACTATAATGTAAAGACAATTAGTCAATCAGATCATCAGGACTTTTATCGCCGTTGCTACTCAATTTGGCCTTAGAATATGCAATAAGTAAAATATCATCTGAGCTGACAGGGGATTTGCGAATCGAGGATCAAAACTCTTGTTGGCCTTTGCTGATGATCTAGATGCAGTGCCTCATTCTACAAGAGACGTGAGATAGGTGTTTTCAGAACTCGATGAGAAACAGGTAATCTGGGCCTTCTAATAAATGAAGAGAAGACGAAATACATGCTCGTAACCAAAAATCCAAGACCAAGAGTTAGGCAGAACATAACTAGTAATGACCACAACTTCGAAGTAGTAAAAGAGTTTAAATATTTGGGGCGGTAATCACAGATGACAACCACATAGAAAAAGAGGTCTCAGCAAGGATAGCTGCGGGAAATAGAGCATTATACTCCCTATAATTATTAAGATTTAAGCTGCTAAAAAGAAAATCTAAATTAAAACTGTACATGTCAATTATTCGCTCAGTTGTTACATACGGAAGTGAAACATGAACTCTACATCAGCAGGAAATAAATAAGCTGCTGGTATTTAAGTAAGGTTCTCAGAATGATATTTGGCCCTCAAAGAGATGAAGAGAGGAGTTGGAAAAGGCGCCGTAATGCTGAACTGGTGACTGTGTGGTACTGAAAACATCGTCAGACATATAAAAGCTAACCAGATAAGATGGGCAGGTCATGTAGTAAGATCAGAGGAAGACAGAGTGTTAAAGATAGTATTTTTTTAGATACCAGACCAGATAGAAGACAGTAGGCCGTTCCAGAAAAAGATGGAAGGATGATGTTTAAGCCGATTTATCTAGGATTGGGGTAAAACAATGGGAAATGGAAGCGCAAGATTATAGAAAATAGAGGACTATAGTGGATACTGCGAAAACTCACCCCGAGTTGTAAAGCGAGTCAAGAAGAAGAAGAAGTAGTCGATCATGAAAAATAATTATCAAATGTTTTATTGATGTCCCTGAGACCATTCGGAGAGTCATGGACGTTGTCGTGGTGAAGGTGCTCTTCACGATGGGGTGTTTGTTAATTCGGTAAGGCGAACACGACCGAGTGAAACTAAGAACCGCTCAACACTCCGGGTATCAGATACCCAGGTTCCATACCATTGGCCGTTCTCCAGCATACGTGGCTCCGCCAAAAATTAGCATCCATTTCCTAGGTTCACTCAATGCATTAAAGCTATTATAAGTACTTGATATAGTAAATAAAGCTGGTGTTTGACAAAAGTGTTTCTATATGCCCCTGATGTTAAGTGAAATGCCGACAATCTAAGAACCTCTACACAACCTGACTTCGAACCAACGGCACCCAACAATACACGGCAATCCTTCCGCTGCTACGATAATGCAACATTACATGACTATCATGTCTAATCATATAGGACATTCGATGATTCGATGCATTCAGATGTTACCATCCTGCTGTCGCGTTGGTCCTTAAGGGACGGAAAGGGCCAACTCTCGAACTCAGGAAAAACACGAACTTTTCACTATCTTTTATTTACAATTATACACGTACATGATTACGGGGTCTACGAGGAGTTGTGTTACGGTATGTACACATCTCGAATAATAAATATACAATAATAATAATCATTTAAACCTTTTTCACCTTTTATATATTTTCTCATGGTTATCCTATTGATCTTTGAATCTACGTGATATAAGCCTTCTTATGGCAAGGTTGTGTATATCGCTGTATCAGTGCTATACTGTAACATCTCAAAATTTCTATGTTTTGAGATAAGAGTAAATTCCTATAAATGAATGATGGTTCTTTTCAGATCAATACTGTACTATCTTAAAATATTTTTTGTAATTTATAATTCCATCATATTTTACTATGGTTCTGTGCTTAAAGTTCTTATATTACAGGGCAATAGAATAATAAATAATAATGTTACGGTTTTACTCCAAGAACAATTGTATAAAACTCAGAGCAATACAGTAATATAATCAAATGTTATAGTATTGCCTGGACTATATTGTAGGAATGTTTAGATTGTTGTGACTATGCGAATATAGCATAAGCATAACGCCAGTATCTTGCAGTGTTTACAAAACTGATTAACTGCTGTTTTTGACCATTTTTATTGTTAAACAATAATTACTTGTGTGATTAATATGGATGAATTTGTAAATAAGTTAAACGAAGGAAAAGGAAAACAGTTACTGTCCCTCAATACATCTAATACAAAGGTAAGAGTTGAAAGTTTACTTTTTAGGTTAATCTCAAATTGATACCTTTTTAAATCGTTTACAACGTTCATAACTACTACAGGCCTATGCCTAGGATAAAAACCAGCTGATAATAATTAAACAAACCAGTTCACTTTTGACGTCCTTTGAGTTACAAGTTTGTTTTTAAAGGGTGTTTTTCTTTTTCAGATAACATCTGGCTCAGTTTTTGAGAATTTTGTTCCAAATCAAGTTCCATTTGAAAGTACTGAAGAGCCAAATAATATCCTGCGTGAGCACAATGGAAATAGAACGCCTGCTAGCGAAAAAAACTCTCATGTGACCGGTTACAATCAAATTTTAATCGAATTATAATATTCCAGACAGTGACAATTTTCTATCGCCAGCTAGGAACGAACTTCAGCCTAATGTTCAATTACGTAATGACGAAAATGTCATTCTACCAGCCGAAAATTCCACTTTAGCACTGCATGAGTTAGGTGATAGAGAAATACTTACTTTCCATTTGGAAAATGGACCTAATGGTGTTTCAGAAAAAGACATTTTAGAAGCAGATTTTGTGTATACGTTGGTAGAAGAAGAAATACCTGCGATTATAGAGAGCGATAATGATAGACATAAAATAATGACAGTGACACCAGCACTTACGATTTGATAAATCCAATGGTTAATAATGAAGACCACGACTCTCTAGCTAGATGGTAATGGAAAAGACCCAAATGACAAGGATTATGTACCTAATTTTAGATTGTTTAACTCAGACTAACATTCAGAAAGCAGTTTTAAACAAGATGAGCCTGAGGAAAGTGGAGAATCTGGAAAGAAAAAATCAAAATAGAGAGTTAGAAATGAAATCTGGTGGGCCAAGAATATTAAGAAAATGAAAGTAAATAAAGGCGAGGCTTACAGAACCAAATCAGGCACGCTTGTGGATCAGAAAACTCTAAAAACTGGCTGGGGCGATAAATGCAAGTTGAAATGTTCTTGGCCTTTCTTAGTCTTCATGATTCTAACCGGAAATTCCACTTCAGAAAAAAGCGAATTTAATAAGTTTATGCGATGCAAAATTAATACCAACGCCTTATCATAACTTTTTCCATGGATTGAAGACCAAAGAAAATGATGAAAATAATAATTAAGTCAATGTAGTTTTTTCTATTGTATGTCACGTGTACTGAATATAGCATAAAAATAAATTAATGTAGTTTTTTTAAGATGGCAGTGTCAATAAATATTGTTGTTTCTCCATTAGGAAATGACGTTTTACTAAAACCAACAACATTTACACAACGATCACTCAATATTTTTAATATATAATTTAGTATTTCAGAGGTAAAGTGTAACATTCAAAACTATTTTATAACATTGTGGAAAAAATTTAATTCACTGTCATTTAATTTTCAAAACAAAACAGTAACATCTACAAATAAATGTAACAGTTTTAAAAGTTGTTGAAACGTTCAGTTCAATATTGTAACAAGTCAAACTCCTTTCATTTAATCCAATAAATAAAAAATGTTTTAAAAGATATATGCATTAGTGCTTTTTAAAATTGTACAAGATTAATTTACCTAAACTGACAACTAACTGAAAAGCGAAAATAAACAATAATTTTCGCTGAGGAGTCAATCTTAACGCATGAAAAACTGGTTGATTTTGAGATAGTACAGTGTTGCACTGAGGCAGCGATATGTACAAAACGAGTGTCTGTACTTTAAAGATTCCAAAACATAACTGCTCGTATCATGACCCACTTTTTGATAACATATATGATTTAAGATATTCTCTAAAATATTATAATGTAAGGGTTTATACCCTTACTGTACACTGCATACGACCAAAAAAATGGTATTTATTATATTATATATGCTAGTTAGTGGTCGGCCAACTTTTTAGCCAAAGCCAAATATGAACATTACAACAATTTAAAAAAAATTGGGAGCCAAATCTGTTTGTTCAGCAAACTTTGATTACACCAGTTAAAACTAAAGCCCTACTACCTAGTCCCATCCATAACCCCCAAAAAATTAAAACCTGTTTTTTTCGTTTTTTTGGCGATATTTTCGTTTCCAATCATCGTAGAAACTTCTATTTTCTTTCGTTTTGTAAGGTTTTATTTCCTACAACACTGTCTTTTTACAAAAAATTTGGCGCAAAATCCATTTTTTTAAATGTTGATAAGTATGTAGAACCGAAAACGGAAAGAACAACAAACGTGAGCTTTTTCAGCTGATCATAAGAATCAGGAATACTATTCCAAGCGTTGAATGATCATGTCTTCCTTCTCCAGGTCATTCAAAGCAGACCACTTGTGTTGTGAACATTTTTTTCTTCTCTAATATTTCCAATTCAACACGAAGACGTTCGAATTTAGAGCGTCATACCTTCTTGTTCTTAAATACATATTTCAAAGCTATTAATGCAAATGTTAAAAGAAGAAAATTTCAGCTCTGTTATCGTAGCATTAAGAGGAATTTTGACAAATGCTAAAGTTTGTAAGTTTGATGAAAGCTAATTTATCAGAATACGATGTAGGTAATGTAGTAGATGTAGGTGCAGAGCCGCACCTAAGGAGCCAAAGAGCCACATGCGGCTCTGGAGCCGCACTTTGCCGACCACTGTGCTAGTTGGTTAGAAAAAAATCCTTTAACGAGTTTATGGAGACATAAAGAAGAGAGAAGCAAAAAATTAATGGAGGACGGAACAATGATCAAAACAAAAAATGAAACAATCAAAATAAGAAAGCTGGAATTTTTGGGCCACATTACTAGAGGTGCGAAATATGGGATATTAAGACTCATAATGCAGGGCAAAATTAAGTGGAAAAGATTCATAGGTAGAAGAAAAATTTCCTGGCTGAGAAACTAAAGAGAGTGGTATAATTGCAGCTCAGTAGATCTTTTCAGAGCTGGCGCCAATAAGGTACGGATAGCTGTGATGATAGCCAACCTCCGATAGGAGAAGGATATACAAGAAGAAGAAGGTACAATGATGAAAGCGAAACAATTGGAGAAAAATATCCCCAGAGAACTTTTGAGAAGAAAGGGAAAATAAGGACAATTTCGAAACGTGAGTATATGCACATATAAAACAAGCACTACTATTATTGACTGAACCAAAATTAGTAGTGCTTGTTCGATCTTAAACTATAAAGTCAGCAAACTAAGATCAGGAACACGGTAATGTCCACAGAAAGCTAGATCCTCATCTTTATTCTTAACCAGTGGCGGCGCCTGGTGTTAAATATTGGGGGTGCACACATAATATTAAGATATAAAAAGACCTTGAGACCCTATTTCCGTAGGTAAAATTTTTTGAGTGTCGTCAAATTGTAAAAATTAAAGGATCTTATTAAAAATTACAATAAATAATGTATTTTATTGACTTAAAATTATAATTTAGTATTTCAATATTACAAGCAAGTTTTGTAACGAAAGTAAGTCGCCTTTTTTTAGATAAATTATTCACAAACAAATTCAGTAAAATTTGGAACTTCTTGAATCATTTTTTTTAATTGAAAACATTGCGAGTGCAGTTAATCGATCCTGGCCCATAGCCATTCTAAGGAAAGTTTTGATACGTTTCAATGCAGAGAGACATCGTTCTGTTTCTGCAGTTGTCACTGGCATCGTAACAAGTTATTGAAGAATTCAAATTATTTCAGAAAAATCGTCTTGTAAATTATTTTTAATCAAAAATTTAGTTAAGTGGACTGCGCCGGATAGTTAAAATCGTATCTTCTATTTTATTCAATATGCTTCCTCTTCTCCAAATATGTGCTTCACACCTACACAATTTGTAAGTTTTTACACAAATCTCAATTTTAAATAATCATTTATAATCCCAACCTTTGCACTTTGGTACATTCTTAATTAACAAATTTGGTTTCGGCATTTTTAATTTTTCTTCTAAATATAATGAAGAAAATTTAATTGATTTTAAATATTCCACGCTAACATTTACATCCATAAATCCTTCCATTCTTAATATTGTTCCGAAATTCGAACTTCACGAAAGCAAAATTTAAACGTACGTGTGCCGTGCACGTTAAAAACACCATAAGATCACATCCAACTTCAACATGTGCTCTTGTGGCCATCTAAACTTGGGGGCTATAGCGGTTAGCGGGGCGGGTGGTGAGTTGTATTTTGACCTATAAAAAGTCATTGGAATAGGAACCACCGTAAGAGCGGCGAACTAGGGGTTCTGTCTAAGGCCTCGCATCCGTGAAGTTTCTTCTTTGAAATAGAATAGAAATAATTAAATGTTACCTATTAAATACTTATAAACTCCTTGGATCTGTTATTTCGAATTTCAATTACTGTATAGTTAGATTAAGATCTTATTTATAGAATGATAAATTTTACATATACGAATGTTGGTTGGTGTGAAAATAATTTTGGGGTTCACGTGCACATGTGCACTTATGAAGAAACCGCCACTGTTCTTAACGGATTTTATGTTGATGTTGTGATGCAGATTTTCTGTACCGTTTTAGTTAGAATTATAGCCTTTATTTTCCCATTTATGGGTACTAAACCCCGTTTTTTAAATGGAGGAGTAATTCAAATTTACCGCGCCGTATAATTGGTCCACCCAGAGGCAAGTTTACTTCACTAAATTATAAAAATTTGTCATTATTGACATTTATGAAATTTTGACACTAATGACATTTAAAATTGATAGGTTAATTAAGTTATACCGGCGATTTTTTAGTGTTTTCTGCCATATTTCTTTAATTTTTAGATTTTTAGTCTGCGTTTATTTAAAAAACAGTTGTTTTTAGAATTTTTTAGCGACGTGTTAGTATAATATAATATTTATGGATTACCATCGAAGACCGACATTATCAACCAAAAAAGAAGATGGATCTGGTTATTTTTTTGGTGACATTATTGGGTGTGGATCTGTCGTTTAAGTTTACTCCTCCTATTTAAAAAATGAACCATAGTTTCATATAAGAATGAAAAAACTGATTTCCCGTAATTAAAAAACTCATAGTTATCATCATTAACTATGAATATTTAACATTTTTGTACTTTGACTCTTTGACATAGAAAGCGTATAATACATGACTAACATGACCACCAACAATTTACCTTTTTAGCTTCCTTGGCACATTTGCTCATATGAACAACATCGTGGGTAGAAAACATCTTTGCTCTATGGGTATTCTCACGGCAGTGAAGACACAAGGCTTGTCCTATAACGTTTATATAAATGTTAAACTTGTAATCTATTTACAGAATAAATTATAAATGAAATTAACAAATAAATTAAAATAAAACTTACAAAAATAAATTTTAACAGAAATTAGGACACAAAAGCAATAACTAAAGTACATCTTTTGAAGTGGATATTTGGATTATCCCTGTATATTTTGTATAAAATATTTGTCCTTATTTTTTTTTATAGAATATTGGACACATTTTGCATGAATTTTGGACACATAATGAGAAACGAAAAGTACCGCCTTGGGCAACTGATCACCCAAGGGGAGATGGGAGAGTGAAGGAAACGGGGTACTGGTAGGTGCCAGATTACATGCTTTAAAAATACAGAGACTGGACCGGTTTTGATTCAACATCTTTGTTTAGAGCTGCATTGGAGAGAGACAGATTTGCCAGTATAGTCGCTAACCTCCATTAAAGGAGACAGCATCCCAAGAAGAAGAATCTTTTGTTGCAGCGATAAGCCACGATTTAATTAAATAATTGTAAAAATATGTAACATTTTGTTTTTACAAAAACACTTGATCACAGAAGTACAAATTTTATACCGTTTTATTCAGTTCTTAAAAGTCACTTTACATATAACTGTAATATTGTATTGTTAATATTGTAACACTGTCTAGGGTCTAGTGGTGTATTGATATACAGGGTGTCCCGGAAAATAGTGCGTTCCTTAAAGGTGTGGGTAGAATGCACCATTTAAAAGAAAACTTTCTTATAAATTTTTTTTCTAAAGTCATCTGTTGCCCCAAAAAATGAAAATAATGTATTTTACTAAAATTTGCATTTGGCAACACGGCAGTTTTATTTATTTTGACACAGCTTAGATAAAAATATACAAATTGTAAACACAAACAGTCATATCATAATCACCTGTAACCCCAGAATAGGTACATCCTATTGTTGTGATATTGTCATGATTTCGATAGCGAGTATCATGATATTATGTTAATTACGTTTAGTGCAAGATTTACAGCAAGGCTATTTACCTCCAAGTAAAATAAGATCTTCAGAGAACCCGAATTTCTGTGTAAAGTGTTATGTGCAGATAAAGTTTATTTTTACGAATGGTGTGTTTAACTTTCGTGGTTGACAAAAGTATGAATTTGTGGGCTGGGAATATTTTTTATAATCATCTAATTGAACCATTCGAACTTCCCAGAAGATTGAATGGAGAAATGCAGGTACTCAAATGTTTGCAACATGTTCTATCGATGCTTCTTGAAGACGTAGCTTTATTGTAATAAAAAAATTTTATGTAAGTTAAAACACTATACAAACCTTATTTATTAGATATTTAATAAACACAAATATTATGCTGTTTTTCTATTACTGTTATCAGTATTTTATCAATGTATATTATGCCTATGATCGATGATTCATGATAGTTGAGTTACAGTAAAATTATTTTAGCACAGAAGGAACGCAGCGCTGCCGGCTGTATTTGCTTTTCTGTGGACATTAATCAAATGCATTAAAATTAATAAATTATTTTTTTGAAAACGGTTGACTTAACAAAAAAAATTTATTAGACTTTTTTGCTCTAAATGGTGCACTTAGCCCATACCTTGAAGGAACGCACTATTTTCCGGGACACCCTGTATACCCATTGAAATTGTAGAAGCACTGGGGACTTGTCTAAAGAAAAATATCAATTTATTTCCAGTCATCTCAGAAGTCTATGACACCTTGAATACTCATGACCCAAATTTGAAAAATCTTTACAAAAGAATAGATGAAATTCACAGTCATCTTACGAGAAGCCCTGACAATGAAAATGAATCTTTATTCCATACGATCAGGGAAATGAAACAAGACATTTTTAATCTGGTGTCAATATTTATGGGCAATCATGAAGAGACTGTAAAGGTCCAAATTCAGGATACATCAAAGGAAGAAATAGTGAAGGAAATGGCTGACTTGAAAATGACTATCAACCAAATGGCACACAAAATTGAAAAGCTAGGTACCAATGAAAAACCAAATAAAACTCCACCGCAAACCATAAAAAAGTCCATTTCAACTCAAACTGATCCTACAGAAACCCAAGAGCCTTTAGTGTCTTCTCCTTCAAAGGTAAATACTGTACCACCTACCAAATACACTGTAAAAGAAAACTGGCATTATGTGGTTGTATCAAAAATTCCACCTCCTTATACTGCTAAACAGATTGCTCACTATGTCAAGGAGAAACTTGGTACCACCGATTTTATTCGATGCTTCCCATTGCTGAGGGATACGGATAGACCAGACTCTGACTTTAAGATCGGTGTGCAAAATCAGAGTTTCATCAAGTTGCTGAAAGATCCAAGTTTGTGGCCGCCTGGTACTGTAGTAGACAACCTTAATGACAATCCTCCAGCGCATGCCAATTCAGCTTCAACGACCATAAAAGTAGCTGCTCCAGCATCCAGTACTCCTTACACGACACCATCAACACCTACTAAGGAGGGCATATCCATTCAGATTGGTTCAGATAGGGATGCCATTATTGCAAGTAAGTCCTTTAATAAACAAAATTCAAGTATTGTGGTTACGGAGAAAACTATGAAAAAGGATGATGGGCTTTGTATGGACCCGATGACTCCACCTGTAGTGCGGCTATCTCGTACTGCCGATGTGGAAAATAGTCGTTACTTGTTAGCTAGACTGAGGGACCCTGGAATTTTGAATCCTCTTCGACTCTTCCTTGCCTATCTCCATGATCAGCCCCCGAGTACGTGTTACGATGGGCACACCAACACCACCATTAAGTTTATGCTGGCTTCAGAGGGACTTCCTACTGACGTGGATTCCCTGCGTAAGCTGTATCACAGATTCCATGAGGCTTATGGTATTAGTACTGCTGAAGTTGAAGAAGATCTTTCGGCTTTTGGAACCTTCTTTTCCACTGAGACACGCCTCCGACTCCAGAAAATTAGGGAATGTCAGAATAAATATTTTTCAAGTAATTCCCCATCTAGCAAAAATTTTTTTTAAATAAATTGACGCGTACAGAAGATCAAGCGCCTTCTGACAATTTGGACGATAGCAAGCTAAGTTTATTTCTTATTAACATTCAGTCCTTAAGACACAAAACTGATGAATTACTTCTATTACTAGAAGAGCTAAATTTTCCTGAGATTGTTGCCATAACTGAACATTGGTTAAATGTTGATGAACCTGTGTTTATTAAAAATTACACTATTATATCCAGATTTAACAGGAGTAGATTATCTCATGGGGGTACTTTGATTATGTCTACACAAAATGACTTTTCAGCAGTGACCAAATTTGATAATTTATTAATTGAAAAAGTTTTTGACTTCTCCATAATTTATCAGAAATCTTCTGACCTCTATATTATTTGTATTTATAGAACTCCCGATGCGGATGTGCAGATTTTCTTACAACAACTACTTAGCTTGCTAGAATCAATTCCTTCAAAAAGTAAATTAATTCTATGTGGCGATCTAAATATTGACTACTCCAGTGTGTGTGCTGCTCAAGAATCTCTTCATTCTATCTTTGATTCCTTTGGTATAGGTATGCATGTAAATTCTCCAACCAGAATAACTAAAACTAGCTCTAGTATCATTGACTATGTCGTATCGTCTTTAGCTCCAAATTCTACTGACTGTACTGTTTTCAACTCAGGTTTCTCTGATCATGAAGCAGTATTGACTACATTTTGGTTAAAATCAAAAAATAATAGTGAAAACACGCAACGAAAATTGTTCCGTGTCTTTGGAGAACAAAATTTTCTAACATTTAAACACCTATGTCAAACAACTGACTGGGACTTCCGCTCTGTTGATGTCGACATCGAGTTTTCTAGATTCATAAAGTTATTGTCTGGTCTGGCATACGAATCCTTTCCTCTTAGGCCCATCAAAACTAAACATCGTAAACCCTGGTCAACTAGAGGTCTACGTATATCTGCAAAGAACATGCGTTCATTATCGTACCTAAAAAAATTCTCGGACAACATATCCTTCCATGATTACGTTAGGCTTTACAAGAAAATTTACCATAAAGCCATAAAAGCCGCCAAGGAAATTTATTACAATGCGAGGCTGGCTAAATCAGGTAATGTTGCTAAGGAAACGTGGTTTATCGTAAATGAACTGAGAGATAAGACTTCTTCTCCCACCACAATCCCGACTTCTACTGAGACCCTGAACAATTACTTTGTAAATGTGGCAAAAAATTTAACAAATACTATACCTCCTTCTCAGGATCCGATTTCATATCTTTCTCATAGGAATGTAAATAGTTTCTTTTTTACACCCATAGTATTAGGTGAACTACGCTCTACAATAAATGCCATTAAAAATAAATCGTCATCTGGGACTGATGGCCTCACTCTTAAAATGTTTTCTGCTCTACCTGATTGCACGTTAAACCATCTTACTACCTTAATAAACAGGTCATTCGAAACTGGAGTTTTTCCAAGCTGCCTTAAGACAGCGATAATTATTCCTATACATAAAGGAGGCGATAAAGATCTTGCTTCGAATTATCGCCCTATTGCACTCCTGCCCACGTTGTCAAAGATAATTGAAAGTCTGGTAAAAAAAAAGAATCTTATCTTTTCTGTTGAAATACAAATTGCTTACTCCACATCAATTTGGATTCCTGAGTGACAAATGCACGAATGATGCTATGTTCTTCCTTTTCGATCAGGTTTACTCCAGTCTAAACAACCATCACTCTACAGCAACAATTTTCTGTGATTTCTCTAAAGCATTCGATTGTGTAAACCATAACATCTTGACTGACAAATTACAGCACTATGGATTTAGGGGAAATGCTCTTAAATGGCTTAAATCATATCTTAATAAAAGAAGTCAGTTTGTGAGGGTTGACACGAAGACGTCTTCTTGCATGCCATTAGAATGTGGGGTACCTCAGGGTTCAGTTCTAGGCCCTATATTGTTTCTGATATACATAAATGACATCTCTAGTCTGAACATTAAAGGTAAAATATGTCTCTTTGCAGATGATACTAGTATTACTTGGAGTAACACGGATATTATGGATCTTCGCAATACCATAGCTACAGACCTAGTCACCATTAAATCGTGGTGCGATTCGAATCTCCTGTTATTTAACGTTTCGAAAACCAAAGTCCTACCTTACAACAGTATGATGCAACCTTTAGTACTTAATAACAACAGTCTAGAGGTAGTTGAATCGGTGAAGTTCTTAGGGCTTATTGTGGATAAGTCTCTAAAATGGAACTTGCACATTGATGCCTTACACAAAAAATTAAGTTCTGCTTGTTTTGCGCTAAGATCAGTTGCTACGGAAATGAATTTGTCAACATCTAGGACCGTTTATTATGCCCTTTTTGAGTCTCATCTTCGGTACGCCCTTCCATTCTGGGGTACGTGTTGTGCGACTCAATTTGAGCGTATTTTTAAACTACAAAAGAGAGCTCTTCGTTACTCCCTGAGACTCAATAGCAGAGTTCATTGCCAAGAATTCTTTAAAAAATTTAAAATATTAACTCTTCCTTCTTTGTTTGTTTTTGAATCCGTTTGTTTAATCCGCAAACATGCATCAGAAGGTCCAGAGAGACCCACTCATAACTATCCCCTTAGAAACATGGATCATAATCTTTATCTGCCAACCCCACGGTCTGAGCTGGTTAAGTGCTCTATACTATACAATTCGAGAAAAATGTACAATCACCTGCCATCTAACATCAAATCTATTGCAGCATTTCCCGCTTTTCGCAAGGCCTTGAAAGCTTATTTGCTGGAGAAAGCTTTTTTATACAGTGAATGACTTTTTTATAAACGATTTGAATTCAGCAAATTGACTTGTAGGATTATTACTTTCGAGTACTTGTGTACATATTTGCAGCGGCATAGAACTTTTGATTTACTTTCCCTTTGCCCTTTCCTCGTTTGCCTTCTTTTTGCTCTGACGTTGTATACTTATTGTTTGCAAAATTTTTAATTTTTTAATGTGTACTTAATAACTGTAAAATTATATTAAGTAGTATAACTCACGCCATTTACTTGGTGTCTGTTTCTGTTTTTGTTTTGTTTGTAGTTTTTTACTATTTTTTGTTTTTTATTGTATTTTTTATTTTGTATAAGCTTTGTCCACAAATTGTTAAAATTTTTTGACAATAAAGCATACCTTACTTACTATTATGGGACTAACAAAGCTTTCTTCCGAAAACATTGTCGCTATCGCAGCCCTTTTGCAACGTAGTAAACACACTTAACAAGAAGAGGCCAAAATATTCAACGTTTATCAGAATGTGGTTAGTCGAGCTTGGAATCGTTTCCATTTTATTATACAGGGTGTAACAAAAATACAGGTCATAAATTAAATAACATATTCTGGGACCAAAAATAGTTCGATTGAACCTAACTTACCTTAGTACAAATATGCATACAAAAAAAGTTATAGCCCTTTGAAGTTACAAAATGAAAATCGATTTTTTCCGATATCTCGAAAACTATTACAGATTTTTTAATGAAAATGGATATGTGGTATTCTTACGGCAGGAACATCTTAAAAAGAAATTATAGTGAAATTTGTGAACCCCATAAAAATTTTATAGGGGTTTTGTTTCCTTGAACCCCCCAAACTTTTGCGTACGTTCCAATTAAATTATTATTGTGGCACCATTAGCTAAACAAAATATTTTTAAAACTTTTTTTCCTCTTAGTACTTTTTCGAAAAGCTAGTTTTTATCGAGATATTTTGAATATTTGTCAAATCCACCACATATTTTGTATACTGACAAGAGACCTGGTATACTACATTCGCTCTCGCGAGATTTTTTTTGACACTGACGTTAGTAATTTCTTTTTTGAAAAATTCAGTTGTCAGAAGTGACTGGAAATTACTACAAAACCAACGCACCTACTCATATCCAATATTATTAATAGTTAACAGACATAAAAATAACATAAACCTTACGCCAATCAATATTTATTTATTTAAACCATTATAATGTATTGATAGCAAATGAGAAAATTATTTATTGTACAAAATAAAAATATTTTGTAGAAATAAACTTCACAAAATTTTATGAGATTAGTAGACACTCCCACTATTTCTAATAATTCTTCTTTTTTTAATGAAAGATTAAGTTGATTTGAGTTGATTTTAGCAGTTAATAGTGTGAGGTAGGAATTTTTGTGTTGTACGTTTCCTATTCCGAATATCTCAAAAAAAATCTCGCGAGAGCGAATGTAGTATAGTAATATGAAAATTTATTTATAAATTACAGTTTGAGATATATTTTGAACTATATTAGAAAAGAAGCCATATCTCGATAAGAGGTGTCTTATCGAAAAAAGACTATGAGGCAAAAAAGTTTTTAAAACATTGTGTTTAACTAATGGTACCGCAATAACAGTTTAATTAGAACGTACACAAACATTTGGGGGACTTAAAAGCACAAAACCCCCATAAAATTTTTATGTAAATATATTAAAAAAGAAGCCGCAACTCGATTAAAACTGGTTTATCAAAAAAATACTGGGAGGCAAAAAAGTTTTAAAAACACTGTGTTTAACTAATGGTACCACAACAATAATTTAATTGGAGCGTACATAAAAGTTTGGGGGGGTTTAAGGGAACAAAACCCCCATAAATTTTTATGGGGTTCACAAATTTTACTATAATTCCTTTTTAAGATGATCCTGTCATAAGAATGCCACATGGCCATTTTCGATAAAAAATCTATAATAGTTTTCGATATATTGGAAAAAATCAATTTTCATTTTGTAACTTCAAAGGGCTATAACTTTTTTTGTAGGCATATTTGTACTAAGGTAAGTTAGGTTCAATCGAACTATTTTTGGTCCCAGAATATGTGGTTTAATTTATGACGTGTATTTTTGTTACACCCTTGTATAAGAGTTTCCTCTGTTATTATATAACAGAGGGCGCAATATTTCTTTGTGATGAATAAAGATCAGGTACTTTTGGAACAGATCTCGTATGATTGAATAGCTATACATGAATAAAGAGGTAATGTAAGATATTCAAACTTTCATTTGAGGACTAAGAAATGGTAAATCTATTTTTTTTTATGAAGAATTTAGTTCACATGACTATGAAGAACTCAATATAGAGAACAAGGGAAAACCATTTTCTTTAAAATTAATTATAAATATATGTTCTTTGAAAAAGAAACTTAAGTAAAGCATTAATTTGTAGTCAAAATTCTATGAAAATAATTGAATAAATAAAAAAATAAAAAAAACAAACCTAAAATAATAAAACTTGGATAATAACATAAAATTCAGTGCATTACCACAAGTATTGCAGTAATACATATTTGACCTATCCCTTTTATCACAATTGGAACATGGTGGATTTTCACTATTGGCAATGTCAATCAGCTGGCGCATTAAAGAATCTGGTGGGGGCAGTGTTGATCCATCTTTGAGAGTTGTGGGTTGCCTAAACGAAATAAAATTTATTAAGTATGTGCCCAGTCCAATACATTATATATATAGCACTAGATAGTCAAAACCATATATCGCCGCCGCCTACGAAAAGTATAACTCCGAAAAATGCCGTTAAGAGTAGAACTTTCAATGAACGCCGCGAAAAATATTATTTTTGATTATATGATTGTAAACATTATAATCCCTAATAAAGTGTCAGCGAAAAAATTTATTTTTTGAGGAGTATCGGCAAAAAACATCATTTCTGTTTGTGGGTCCACGAAAATTATAATTAGTAAAAAGTTCTCAGAAATAATTGTTTTCGTCGGCAGAAACAGAAACAGGAAGGGAAATAATTGTTTATGTCGGCATCTATTATGAACTAAATCTTTTCATTAAAAATATTTTGGGAGTTATAATCTTATATCGCCAATACTTATCAAAGAGTTATTATTTTCACTGGAAATGTATTAGGAATCACCTTAATCATAAGTACCAGCGATATAATGACTGACGTGTAATTAAGCAATGACAGTGGACCTAAAACAGTTGCTTTAAAATTTAATTCTGATCACTTGAAAAGTAAATTAAGTATTTAATTTCCTATATTTTATGTTCACTAATTATGTTGGATTTTGTTTTATTAACCTTTTCACTGCAAGAACCGGACATATACGTAAAATAATTTCGGGCCCGTACAACGGGAACCAGCTAAATACGCATAGCCTTTTTCGGCATTCGCTGCGGCAACCGCACGAATCAGATATTGTTTGCGAATTGTATGTTGCCCATAGATGAGCATGTTATATCAAAATTTACATTACATTTAAAAATTCATACATTTCAAGAATCTAACACCAACAAATTAACAGTCACAACCGGGTTAATCAGCACAGGCATGAAACAGCCGTACCAGAGATCATACTACTTTTATAACTAGCCACAGTGAAAAGGTTAAAGGCAAATAAAATGAATATACTATTTACGAGCCCCAACAACTTAATGTTCAGCGAAACGAAAATTTATTGAAAAAGTTCTCTTCGCAACTTTGCTTATTTAATTAAAGAAAGAAATCAACAATACATTAAAGTCTATCATTAATAATAAATAGCGGTATAAAACGGGAGACTATTATTTATTATTAATAATAAAATCATGGCAACTGACCATTTACCTACTATGTAATGCCCACTAAGATATTAAA
The DNA here is from genome assembly GCF_917563875.1 of Diabrotica virgifera virgifera. NCBI lineage: Eukaryota > Metazoa > Arthropoda > Insecta > Coleoptera > Chrysomelidae > Diabrotica > Diabrotica virgifera. Next base: position 69,288,737 of record NC_065445.1, on the reverse strand, counting down.
TAATACCAGATGATTTAATTTTTAACCATCAACAAAAATGTATCTAATACAATTTGATGACAAGAAGTATCAATTTGATGTGATATGGTAATACATTCTTCACAGATATCTCCGCTGCAGTACATATTTCTTTGTTGATAACAATTTTTAGATAACATGAATAATTTTTCAATGATATAAATTATTATTTTTTTCATTCTTGTAAAGGCACAAGTTTGATTATTTGGTAAACCTACATTATATCGCCGCCGCCTACGAAAAGTATAACTCCGAAAAATGCCGTTAAGAGTAGAACTTTCAATGAACGCCGCGAAAAATAATATTTTCGATTATATGATTGTGAAAATTATAATCCCTAATAAAGTGTTAGCGAAAAACTTTATTTTTTGAGGAGTATCGGCAAAAAACATCATTTCTGTTTGTGGGTCCACGAAAATTATAATTAGTAAAAAGTTCACAGAAATAATTGTTTTCGTCGGCAGAAACAGAAACAGAAAGGGAAATAATTGTTTTCGTCGGCATCTATTATGAACTAAATCTTTTCATTATAAATATTTTGGGAGTTATAATCTTCGTGGACACGCATATAAAAAAAATTGTAATCGTCAATACTTATCAAAGAGTTATTATTTTCACTGGAAATGTATTAGGAATCACATTAATCATAGGTACCAGCGATATGTCACCAGAAATTAAAAAGATTATTAAAACATGTTTGTTAATAAATTTACTGCTTTATAAATACGATATACAGTGGAACCTCAATAAGTCAGATTAATCGGGATCACGACTGATCCGGGTTATCGAAAATCCGGGTTAGCCAGAGAATATGGTAAAAATTAATAAAATACATATAAATAATAAACAAATACACATCATAATTGCAAAAACATGAAATACATATGCACAGTACATGTAAATGACATACAGTTGTACAGTGAAACCTCGATTATCCGTCAGGGCACCGGACCAAGGGTATGACGGATAATCGAAAAGACGATTAACAGAACATTAAAAAAATTGAAAATTGATAGTACAACTCTCAAATTTTATTTACATATAGGTTTAGTTTTACAAGATAAGATGAATGTTTGTTCGTACAATCGAATCAATTTGGTTTAAAATATGCTGAAATCTTTTTTTGTTTTACTGATGCTTCACATTTTTCCTAATCCTCGTAAGATCACGCAATCTACTTTATTGGCTTCTTCTTGTCAAGAATACCACTCGATAAATTGTTGCATGTGCGATGCAGCTTCTCTAGCTTCTTTACACAAATCTTTGTCAGTTGCAATAACATCATCGACATTTTCAGCTTCTGAAACTGTTTCGTCCGCCTCTTTTGCCATTTCAATGATTTCATCATCTGTCAGCAATCGATAGCCGTTTGCGTCCTTATCACAAATTAACAATTCGTTTATGTCATCTTTATAGCCAATAAAAACAAAACAGCCATTCAGCCATAACTTCATTTGTTACCACACTGTACATTTCAGCGAATTTCATTTGGATTATCGCAATGCTCAAAAAAAATGAATTGATGACCCAATTTTTGCTTATGTAGTCAATACAACTTATGTACGGACCCTGATAGTTAACAGAGGTGACGGTTAATGGAGAGACAGATAATCGAGGTTCCACTGTATACAGTATTGTTTATTTCTTGGTAAAAAAACCCAGTCAAAGTGAAAAAATGTTTGTTTTGTCTGATGAAAATCGGTCCGGGTTAGCCGGACTTCCGGGTTATTGGAGGCCGACTTATCGGGGTTCCACTGTATTATATTCAGTACTATTGTGAAAATTTAACTGTTTCGCCTGTCTTTGTCCTGGTGAATTCCTCTACCATTCCAAAGATTTGTGAGCTACCCACTTTCTTGTTATTGCCTGTACAACCTCCAGAAGGGTTCTCGTCAAAAGAATGTCATTGATGAGCCTTGTTTGACCATTTCAACTGCTTTTTCATTACCCTTATGACCCTCATGCCCTGGTACTCAGGTTACTCTAACCTTGCTACAGTCTCCTAGTTTATTTAGGGCACCCACACAATCCCATACTAGCTTAGAATTGACCTCTACAGAATTGAGTGCCTTAAACGCTGCCTGACTATCTGTGAAGATGGCAATTTAACTGAACATTCTTTCCTGCCTTTCTAATACCACCCCTTAGTGTCACCTAATTTTACATAAAACTAATATTCTATATATATTAACACACATAAGATTTAACTTAAATGATAAATTAATACATAAATCGACTTCCTACTATAAAATAGTAGTACTAAGAAAGGCAGTACCTGCAAAAAGAGCAAATTAATCAGCGATTTTAATCTCTCCCTTTTAGACATCTCGCACAGAATGGGTGGCAACAATTAAGTATACACAATAAGTGAAATAATCATGACAAATTGGACATAATGGATTTTTTCGAAACTCCAATACATTTTCCGTTCCTGGTGGTTCCATTTCGAATTTACAGGAGCTAAGATAGATAGATAGATAGATTCAAAGGCCTTTTTGGCCTATTCCACTGTCTAGCCGGACCCTTTTTAAAAGGTCTAATAGCTTCGAGACTCAACCTTCCATGTAGCTGTTTGCTGGTAGATTTTCTTCTCCTAATGCAAAGAACCACGTATTTGCCAAACTCTCACACTGACAGAATGTGCTCTGCTGTTTCTTCTTCTAGGTGACAGAATCTGCGCAGATCATCATCTGACAATTCCATCAGCTCCAAGTGACTATTCAGCTTACAGTGCCCTGTTAGCAGTCCTACTATAGCTTTGACTGTTTTCCTGTCTTCACTTATTAAGTCTGCCATAAATTTTGGTGAATGTTCTGTAAAGAACTGTTTCCCCTGTCTTTGTCCTGGTGAATTTGTCCACCATGCCAAAGATTTGTGAGGTACCCACTTTCTTGTAGCCTTTCTTGTTACTGCCTTTGCAACTCCACAGAGGGTTCTCGGTCCATCAGATAGCACTAATAAGCCTTATTTGGCCATTTTATCTGCTATTTCATTGCACTCATGACCCTCAGTACCTAGGCTACTATAACCTTGCTACAGTCTCCTAGTTTATTTAAGGCACCCACACAATCCAATACTAGCTTAGAATTCATCTCTACAGAATTGAGTGCAAGTTCTTTCCTGCCTTTCTAATACCACCCCTTAGTGTGACCTAATTTTACACAAAACTGATATTCTATATATTAACACACATGAGGTTTAACTTAAATGATTAATTGATATATAAATCGACTTCATACTCAAAGAATAGTAGTACTAAGAAAGGCAGTACCTGCAGAAAGGGCAAATTAAACGACGATCTTGATCTCTTCCTCTTAAGCATCTCGCACAGAATGTGTGGTAACAATTAAGTATACACGGTTCGGTGAAATAATCATGACAAATTGGACATAATAATGGATTTTTTGGAAACTCCAATCCACTGTCCATTCCTGGTGGTTCCATTTCGATGTTACAGGAGCTAAAAACGATACTGTCATTCACGTTGTATAAAACTACATTGTTAATTTATAATTCACCTGGCAAAGTAAATAATACCGAAAAATAATACGGAATTTGTAAGAAAAATTACAAGAATTTATTTATTTAAAATGTCAACTCTCAGCTGCTTCATTTGGTTTGACAACTACTCTTCTTTTTTGTTGCCACTCCCCCTACTTTTTTGTTGGATCGATTTGAAGTTAGTAACGACTGAATGCAATGGTGAAAAACTCATAAGCGTAGGCGTTATATAATTAGCAGGGGGTACATTTACAAATTGATTCCATTATTATGTTTTCAATGATTGTGGATTTCAAAGGAGTCGATTGGTTACGTACAGTCGGAAAAATGAAAGTACGAACATGAACGAACATATCGTCGGTATACTGCGAAAACCAGGTAAATGCCGAAATACCGAAAACAAGAAAAAACGTTTTTAAAGTTTATCGTTTTATTTTGAATTAAGAGGACAACTTGTGTTTGATATTCGGTATTCTAGTGAAAGATGCATATATCAGAAATTATATTCTATCATTAGTTTGAAAAAGTTAACACACCTGATTAAACCTAAATTTAAGGTGGAGATGCAATCACTTACCTGGTTTTACCTGTAAATCTAAATTAATCAGTTACCCTTAAAATAACACATTTATAACAAATATAATAAACCAAATATAATATTTTGTAGTTTTGTAATCGGAATATGAGGCTTTAACCCAAGAAGCAATTGGACGTAATATTACGACGTCTTAACGTTGGATTAAATGCCCCAACGTTAATACGCGACGTTGCGACCACGGTCAGAAAACCGCTATTTGCACCTAAGTGGGGAATAGAAATACGGGTTGCCTCGACTTCCCCCTCTCGACTTCTCAGCTCGAGATATTTTATCGTCAAATTACGTTGGTTTTTTAGGACTTTGGTCTTGTAAAGTAATAGTATAATATTCTCTACCACAGAAGTACGGCCGACACACTTAATTTTTACCAAATAGGTTAATAATCTTGGAGGATATTAAATCATCAGAAACTAAGATTCATGACGGCCTGTTGATACTTATTTAAGTAGGTTCCTTTTCTATTCAGAATATAACCTAAGTGACTTGTATAATTATTTTATTAATCATCTGCCTCATTGCATAATGCGGTCGAAAATTTACAAACGCAAGGAAGTGTACTGTTAAACTAGGTATAAAAATTGCTAAAAACTGAAATCGTAATTAAAAAAACATATTATTATGTCTAGACCCATACAAAATTATCCTTGATTTATATATAAACAAAATTCGTTAATTAAAATAAAATATTCATTAAAATCTAGCAAAAAAATTGCGAAACATTATGTTTCAAAAAATGGCTGAACCATGGCGATCTTTCATTAATGGCGGATTTGACTCGCGACCTAAATTGCACTACATTTTAACTAATTTGGACAAGGACACCCCCTGCCGACCTTTAGTATAACCTATTTTTACGTTGCACACTTCGAATTTACCTATTGGTATACCTAATACGTCCTAAAGTAAGTGCAAACAACCTGGTCTTGACGACAGACTCCCGACGACCGGTCGTCGTCGTGAACACGCCTTAAGGATCCCCCAAACCAACGCGAAACTTTCGCAACCGCAACCTACGCGGAATCGCGGCGAACCGATATTCACGGCGGATTATGAAGGTGTTCAGACCACTTTGCGCGGAATCCGCAACGGTCGCGGCAGAACAGCGTTCCTTTCATGAAACGCTGCATGCACGGTTTTTTCCGCTACCGTTGTAGTTTCGCGTGTTTTAAAATGGTTGTTACAGAAAAACTCATTGAAATTGTTAAACAATATCCTATAATATATGATTTAACGGACGAAGATTATAAAAATATAAAAAAAAAGGATAAAGTCTGGAATAGTATAGAGTTTGAATTAGGAGAAAATGATAAGTTTTCATTATATATTATAATATTATTATTAATTTGCTTGCTTAGAGATTACGCCCACTTAAAAATTTGGTGATTTTTGATGTCTTGTATTTCCTAAACCTGTTGGCCGATTTAAAAATATAATTTGTTCACATTTGTATGGCGAATAGTCGCGTCGGCTTTCGCGTCAATATGGGGAACCCTTGTCCGCTACCGCTCCGCCTGCGAATGTTCCGCTACGGAAAATTCGCGTCGCAAAACTTTCGCGTCGGTTTGGGGGATCCTTTAATCTGGTGGTAGATGCTTATGTATGTACATCAGGCAGCTTAAACCAAAGGGTTTTATGAATGCATTTATTAATCTACTTATAGTTGGTTATTTTTATTTGTTGCATATGTTTACCTCATGAAAATCTTTAGTCCCATTTTGAGTAATTAGCTGTTCAGGTTATGTATGTGCCATTTTCAGAAAGTTTAGCTTTTTGTCTGTAAAAGGATGTTGAATGTCTAAAAGCTTTTGATTTCTTTTTTCCATGCATTTCCCCTTCATTTTGAGACATTCTTTTTCTCAAATAACAACTATATATATATTTTTAACTATATAGGTTTTTCATTCAATAAATTGTTATTGTTAATATACTGTTTATAGAAAAACTAGAAAAACCAAGTGTAAAAAAGTAAGGTTATGTTATGCAATGTAATATCTTTCATATTATAGTCATACAAGTCAAGTCAGATAGGCCCTAATCAGCAAATTTTTACGTCGTTTTGTAGTTGGAAACTAAACAACCAATTGTCGAAAATTTACTTTACGACGTTGGATAGTCGTCGACGTTTTTTAGTAAATTACAGGTATCTCATAAAAAAACCTTTGACGTCAGGTTAGCGTATACAATTTTACTTAAGTATTACGTTGTTATTACCTACGTTGTATTGTCGTTCTCACCTTCCCGCAAGTACACGCAGCAATCTACCATATACCTACTGAGAAAACACCCGACGTCTCCTGAACGTTGGGTCCGATACTAATAAATACTCTGTAATCCCCGACGTTGAGCAGTCGTTAAATGTCTTCCAGTAAATTACATTGTAGTATATAGGTTATACCCGACGCGCGACGTCAGCTTAACGTTAAACCTTAATCTAATAATTAACGTTGGTATTCTCAACGTTGGATTGTCGTTGTCGTCTTCCCGAAAAATACGTCTACCATACTCGATAAAACACCAACGTCCTGTGAACGTTGGCATCTATCCTAAAAAATACGTTGTAATTCCCGACGTTGAGTATTCGTTGATGTATGCCACTTAATTGCACTTATAGTACAGATAGGTTAAGAGCGACGTCAGCTTAACGTCAAACCTTATCCTAATAATTGACGTCGTTATTCCCGATGTCGGTTGGTCATCAGATTATATGACTTATTAGCAGCAACGTTGGTCCATAGGAAAAACAGACGTTGTCCTTGGTTAAGGCTTATTGTCAACCAATTTTGTCCTTAAATTTAACGTCCCATTAAGACAAAATTGGTTGCAGGTCGTAAAATTGCTACTTGGGAACTAGTTAATAGCAATGTTTTTAAGGGATTAGTCGATAATTATAACATTTAACTGGTTTTCACTGAAGATTTCATTTAGAGCTGTTTGTAGTTATATGCATATATTATTTACATAAATGATAGGCAGTTTTATAGAAAAAACAAATTTATTTTGAACGTGTTATAGATACAAGAAAATAATATTACTATGCGTATTACTCGTCAGATTAGTCGCTGAAAGCAGGATCTGACAAGATGCCATTGGCATCGTAAAATACGATACCACCTGTTATATTCCTCCGGTATCACTCCCTTATCAAATAGCTGTAACAAATCTCTGTTTTTTGATATGCTAGTTGGCGAAGTTCTATCATAAAGTTGCTTAAGTTCTTATCGACTAACAGAAGCATGCTTATGTTAGTTAATAACTCAGCTTGCTTTTTTATTGTTGACTTGCCCTGCAGTATCAATAAAGAAATGAAGCTTGGTGACGCGTCATAATTGAAATGGATTCTGTTTGTCTCTTCGTTCACGAATCTCATCTTTTTATCTTTAACCACATTATTTTTCGCCGTTTTGGTCTTTTGTTCGGTTTTTAATTAGAGTGTGTGACAATTTTTTAAATCATAAACCTCGTAGTACTTATTTAAAATCTTTATTCTTGTATGTATACATACTTTTTTATCACTGACCTTGACATTTTTAGTTTCCCTTGCATTTTGAAAAAACAGACAAGTAATCTGGCATACCATAGAGAGACCTGCTTTCTAGCGGTTTAGATGCTGCTATGTATAGAGTCAGCTTCCATACAAGAATGTCCAGACTAAAAATTTATGTTACGATATACTGTCCTCCGCAGGTATAAGAAAATACACTTATTTCACTTGCTTACTATTCTGGGACACATTTTGGTAAGTAGTTGAGTATAATGCTTACTATTTCAGAACTTCCTCGTCTACCGTTAATTTCTGGCCAGGCAAAACGGTAAGCTACATTTGGCAATGCGGCTTTATTTACACACAAATTGTAGACCCATAATTTTCGGGAAAATATATGAATTGTCCAGTTAATCTGGAATCTGTAGTATAGCCTGTAGATCGAAAGTGATTGAAACAAAATTTCGTTGTTGATTAGAACTTTTCTTATCATTTCGTTTTTCGAGATTCCATACTTCTTTATTTTCTGATGTTGTCTGTAACTATTTTCTAAAGGCAAGCGTCCACAGACCCGCATCGTACGCAACGGATTTTAGTTTGCCTTGTACAGAAACTTATGTAACCGCGTCCACTGATCCGCATCGTCCGGATCGCATTATCGGCAATCATTGTAAGGCAAACTAAAATCCGTTGCGTACGATGCGGGTCTATGGACGCTTGGCTTAAATCCGGTTTCTTAGTTGGATTAGCCATATCATAATATAATATGGCTAATAAATATTATTTATTACAAACTAAACATTGATCTTATTTAGGACAAAAAAGCTAAATTATATAGTCGTTAGAAAATATTCTTCTGTATGTAACTTCGCTAATACCTTCAGGGTTTTTCAGCTGACAATCATTTATATAAAGTTGATATGTTTTACTTATACTCAAATTTTTGTCTAAATATCTACGCTTCGAACTTTGTCGAATATAATGTGGGACCATGGTTGCGGAAAGGACTCAATATGAGAATTCACCATTTTTAGGTTTTCATTGCTATTTTTATTTGGCAGTATATGCTTGCCTCTTTTGCCCGTATCTGCATAACAACATAGAATATCAATTTTTCTTACAACGCCTTGCATTAACGACGCTGATATACAAAGTGTCTTACAAAAAACTTCTCACATACTTGTACCTCTTGACCATTCAAAGAAACATAGTCGATACTATCGATTTTACCAGTCGATATGAATGAGAAATTTTAATAAAATATACAAGTAAAATGTATTAAAGACATTTAGCACCTTTTTACTGAATATGGTATACAGCAGTAGAAATATATTGTTGTCCGGCAAACTAATATATGTGCGCTTACTTGGTTTTACATGCAACAAAACTTTAATGTTGTGGGAGTAAGTAGCAATATATTGTTTTACTTGAAACTGAAAAGTTGGTTATGTGTAACTTATTTGTTTCTCACACAAATTATCTGCTAAATGGTAAGTCGTATCATTTACTGGGTTTTACCTGTACGTAGAGCGTAAAAAGCTGAGAATTTTGGTATACTTAACTCAATATTTTAAAATTTGTCATTTACCTGGTTTTCGCAGTATACCGACGATATAAAACACGCTGTATTTTCCTGTCACCGTGTCACAAAGAAAATTGTCCAGTGCAAGTACATACATGTAACAATAATTATTATGATGTACTTGCGCTGGCCAATTTTTTGTGTGACACGGTGACAGGAAAATACAGCGTGTTTTATATGTTCGTTCATGGGTGTTCTTTCATTTTTCCTACTGTAGATCTTTTCACACTGCAATCTGTAAGATCATTTGTGTATATTCTACATCTGTATTCAGTCGAACAGATCAAGGTTTCTAAAAAGCTTGTTATCCGTTTAGGAGAGATATTTAATAACTGGTCAAGCTCTAAAAAAACCTAACCATGTAATTTAGGGTCAATAGGAAGAAGGAAAAGTTTTTAGAGAATTGAAACTTGGTACGCAGGTTACTTTTGGTGTAAAGAAGCCCTATTTAATTTGAGGTCAATAAATTGTCTCCTTTTCTCATATTATTGTCTTTTCCTTTCATACTATTGCCTTTTACCTACTTCACAACGCTCTGCGTTGTGTTCTTGAAAACACCTGAGAGCCGGTAGCATAGTGGATATCCTTAAGCCTGGTTTTCTTCGTTTAACATAAATTGAAATACAGAGCATCCCCTTGGTTATTTTTTTGTTTTGTGTGGCCCACTTTTACCAATCGCGGTTTATGATTCGTTACAACGTTCTTCTTGATCCAAGAAAGAACCCTATTGAATTTAGAGTCAATAGATTTTCTCATATTCTTATGCTCCTTCTTTTTCTTGAAGGAAAAGTTTTAGAGTTTTGAAACTTGGTACAAAGGTTCTATTGAGTGTACAGAAGAACGCTATTAAACTTAGGGTTGTGTGTGTGCTTGTTTTTGGCTTGGATGCAAGTCCATTTGCCACAGATTTTTTTTATGTCATAATTATCAAGATAATTATGTACGATAATAAAATAAATTCATATTATAAACATTTATAAATATATATTATTACTTTTGAGAAAACTAACTAGCAGATTTAATATGTTCATATCAGTGGTACAGATGACAACATTATGGATATGGTAAGGTGGTAAATAATTCTTTTGAATAAGTGATTGTATTAGAATTTTTGTATTTAAATTATAATTATTGCAATTAAAAAATATATGATTAAGTCTCCGAAAGACCCACAGCTACATAATGCATTTTGTGTTATACCTAATTTGGATAAGTGAGCAGGAAATTTGCCATGGTTTGTTTTAATACGAAATAAACAGGCGGAAAATAATTTAGAGTGTGTGTGCATTAATTTAAAATAAGAAGAACCTGACAATTTTGGATGAATACTAAAGTATGGGTTGAATGATGAATTTGCTAGATTAATATATTGATTTTCCCATTGCGACTGGATGTTAAATTGTATAATATTTTTGTTATCTCTTTCAGTAATTATATTACAGAATTCTCCCTCTGTAATTGCAAGTTTAGCCAATTGATCAGCTTTTTCATTACCCATTATCCCTATATGTCCTTTTACCCAAACAAAAGTTACATCAATATTTTGAAGGTATCTTTTAATGTCGCATAATATTGGACATTTTAGCGTCTCGAATTTGGTACTTTGAATAGACATTAATGAAAATTGAGAATCTGACATAATAACTGCTTTTTCAATATTTTGTGATATTAACCAACTTATGGCTTTTTGAATAGCAAATAATTCTGCAGTGTATATACTGCTATGTTTTGGGAGCTGATACAATAATGACTGGTTGGCGGTTTGAATAAAAACGGCACAACCGACGCTATCTATCGTCCTAGATCCATCAGTGTAAAGAGTAGTTATGTCTTTGTCTACAAAATCTTCTAGTACGGAATTTAGTATTGCTTTGTTGATTTGTTTGGACTCTGTATACTTCTGTAAACTTAGGGTTAATAGGTCATCTTCTTCGTTTCATATTCTTGCCTTTTCTTTTCATTAAAGAAATATTTCTATAGTCTTGAAGCGTGGTACATATATCTTCTTCTTTAAGTACCATCTCCCAATCGGAGATATCATCATCAATATATATTTACTCTATATTTTCCTGTTCTGAAGAGTTCTATTGAACTGCATTTAAACCAGTTTAAAATTTTCAACCATAACACTCTTCTTCGTGTACTCCATCCTCCTCTTATCTTTCCCTGCATTAGAAATCTTAGCATGTCATATCGCTGTCCCACATCCTCATTACGTGTTCCAGAGGTTCCTCTTAGTCTAAGGAATAATTGTATTTAATTTGGAGTCAGTATATCGTCTTCTTCGTCTCATGTTTCTTCTTTTTATTGAAGAAAGTATCAAGAGTCTACGTAATATCCTCTTAGTGTAAGGAAGATCCCTATTGAATTTGGGGTAATAGGACCTCTTCGTCTCATAATCTTAGCATTTCATATCGCTATATCCACTCATTACGTGTTCAAAATATTTTAACATTCTTATTTTTTTCCTGCTTATTATTAGGTATTCTTTGCTCATTTCTCGCAATACTTCCGTGTTCGTTTTCTTCTGTGTCCAGCTATTTTAAACACCTTTCTGTAACACCATATTTCAAATGACTATAGCTTATTTATGTGTTCTTGCTTCAGTGCCCAGCTTTAAGTCCATATATTGTAGAATCGAAAACACGTAGCATCTCAGGGCCTCGATTTTTGATCCTTCGCTTCGTTACGAAGCGAATACGTTCGATAACGAAGCGAAGGGTCAAAAATCAAGGCCCAGAGCTCTTACTCTTAGTTCTAATCCAAGGTTTTTATTGCAGAGAATTGTTCTCATTTTTATAAATGCATTTCTTGCTATTTCTATCCTGGCACTTATTTCTATTGTTTGATCATTATTTTCTGAAATCCAGATTCCCAGGTATTTGTAGGTACTTATCAACTCTTTTTATCGATATATCTCCCAAATATATGTATGTTTGTATATTTGTTTTCTTTGTTATTTTCATATACTTCTATATCATTTTTAGTCCATATTTTTCACAAACATTGCTTGTTTTATTCAGTAGTAATTGGAGTTGTTCAGCCTAGCTTGCCATAATCACATCTTGTTGTTAATAGTTCTTCAGTTAATTATTATTCCTTCACTTTCAGATAGTAATGCTAATGCTTGTTCAAAAATAGATTCACTATATACATTGAGTAGTAATGGAGGAAATACATCCATGCCAAACTCCTCTCTTGATTTCAATTTCTGGACTGGGTTCATTATCGATTACAATTTGTGCTCCTTGATTCCAGTAGGTAAAGTTTTATTATTCGTAAGTCCCTTTTATCAATGTTTTTTGTCTTTGGACTAATTTTTCATGTCTTTTTTTGTCAAATAGTTTTTCAAAATCAACATAAAAACATGCATATCCACATTCATATCCATACATCTTTGAGCTATCACATTAAAAGCAAATAACGCCTGTCTGGTTCTTAGTCGGTTTCTGAACCCACACTAACTATCATATCTATTTCTTTTTCCAATTTTTTATTTATACGACCATGTATTATTTTCAAGAATAATTTAAGAACATTACTTATTAAGGATATTGATCTGTATTCACTGCAGTCTTTAGCATTTGCATTTTTAAGGATAGCACAAAAGGTGGAGAGTAACCATTGTTTCGGTATGTGTACTGTTTTTTATATTGTGTTAAACAAGTCTACTAAACTTACGTGCATAGAAATCGACCCACTTAAAAATTTGGTCATTTTTGATGTCTCATATTTCCTAAACCTGTTGGCCGATTTAAGTTATTTTTTGAACATGTAATAGCCCGATTCTTTAACAATACCACTGTAATAATATTGTTGTTAAACAGGTAAATTTTCATTGTATACCTGGTGTACCAATCAAACTGTGTTTTTTGCTCAAAGTTCGCATCACCCTGTGGAATATTCTAGCATTTATAAAATACTGAAGTTAAAACCCAACTATAGCCTCTGGTTTTCTTAACGTTCTGTTTTTTGATTCATTCGTTTATGTTGGATAATAAAAAAGTTAGGTACTTTAACAACTACACACGTTCTTCGTCAATACATGGTGTTTCTAAATAAGTGCGACAAACTTTAAGGGATAATTCTGCATGAAAAAATAATGACAGTTGGCTTTATAAACGTATGTCCGCGAATGTTTCGTTTCAGAGATACGGGATGTTGAATTTTTTCTTACAAACTGACGATTTATTTTATTGCTTTAACCTTTGACTACACGCGCTGGCGTACTTTGTACGCCAGATATAAGAATTCTACTGGAAATATATTTAAAAATTTAATTTTTGTCCTTGCTTATTTTTCTAACCTATCACTGGAATGTGCTTTACAATTTGGTTTTAGTTTCGTTATAATCGGCGTTCTGGAAAGATCGTAATTTACATTTTATTATTTGTTGTTTCCGGTGGTGGACAATATACCCCAGGATTATATTACTATAAGTCGTAATATAAGTACATATTTTAATTGTTTTTTAGTCATTATGGCAAAAAATATATTTTTCTTTGTAAACAATACTTTTTCTCCTGTAAAAAATCACATTTAAAAAAATTTTTTATTAGTAATTTTATTTATCATGGAATCCAGTTATTCCATGATTCCAGTTATAAATCCCAATTGGCTTACTGAAAAGGAACTCCAAGTATTCACTGATGCCGAATAAGGTTTATAACAAACAACTAAGTGTATTTTTTCAAAAAAAATTAAACAAATCCGCTGTTTTTAAGTGTATTTTCTTATGGCGTACAAAGTACGCCACGCGTGTAGTTATGTTATAACTTGATGCGCGGGTAGTTAAAGGTTAAAACCAGTTGAAATATGCCAATGAAATTTGGTGGGTTTTAAGATGTAGTTATTGCACATTTTTTGACATACAATTAAGAATTTAATATTCACTATTAGCGCGCATACGTGTAAAATGACCGATCATATTTCCCGTATGCACGCTAATGGTGAATAAAAAATTATTAATTTTATATCGAAAAATCCGCAATAACTATCTCTTAAAACCTACCAAATTTCATTTCCATATCTCAACTGGTTTTAAAGCAATAAATAAATCGTCAGTTTGTAAGAAAAAATTCAACATCCCGTATCTCGGAAATGAAACTTTTGCGGACATACGTTTATAAAGCCAACTGTAATTATTTTTTCATGCAGAATTACCCCTTAAAGTTTGTCGCACTTATTTAAAAACACCGTATATTGATGAAGAACATGTCTAGTTGTTAAAGTACCTAGCTTTTTTATTGCCAAACATAAACGAATGAATCAGAAAACATAATGTTAAGAAAACCTGAGGCTATAGTTGGGTTTTAATTTCAGTATTTTATAGATGCTAGAATATTCCACAGGGTGATGCGAACTTTGAGAAAAAAACATTGTTTGATTGGTACACCCGGTATACAATGAAAATTTACCTGTTTAGCAACAATATTATTCCAGTGGTATTTTTAAAGAATCAGGCTATAGCATGCTCAAAAAATCACTTAAATCAGCCAACAGGTTTAGGAAATATGAGACATCAAAAATGACCAAATTTTTAAGTGCGCTGATTTCTATGCACGTAGATTTATAATGTCCTACGGTTTCTTCATTAACGTTTTTAAGCTTTCTACTGGGATTTGGTCTGGACCTATTGCTTTGCAATTTTGCTGTTTTTAATTTTATTTTTTAATACCTATAAAACCACATCATCTTCTACTCCCATCTGTTCTGTTCTATTATTGTCTTTGAACAACTCATTGATGTCTTCTGTCCATCTCAATTTTTCGTTAGCATTCAATACTAGTTTCCCCTTTGTATCTCTCTGTATTCCCGGTTTTCTTTTTCTATTGTTGTGAGTTAATTATTTAATCTAGGACACATAATGAGAAACGAAAAGTACCGCCTCGCGGAACTGATCATCCAGGGCAAGATTAAAGGAAAACGGGGTCCCGGTAGGCGCCAGATTTCATGACTTAGAAATATCAGAGACTAGACCGACCTTGATTCAACATCTTTGTTTAGTGTCGCATTGGACAGAAACAGATTTGTTAGTGTATGTAGTCACTAACCTCCACTAAAGGAGACACCGCCACAAGAAGAATTCTTTAATATTTTTTTTAGGTTAAAATTATTGTCTTTTCTGTCATTCTTCTATTTCTGCGCATTGTTCTTTTAACCATTCTTCTTTCGCTTGTTTAATTTTGTATTTTATTTAATTATCCACGTTTTGTACATCTGATTATTTTTGTTAATATGTTGACGTCTTTTTTCCATTAAATCTAAACATTTTTCCGTCATCCATTGATTCTTTTTGTATATGTTTGGTGTCAGAACTTCTTTTTGACTTTGATATTATTAATAACCATTTTGTATCCGTGGCAGTATTTTGCAGAATTTGTTCTTTAACATTCATTAATCGAATATTGATTTCATCTGTCAGGCGTTATCATATGAGTGAGTTCCTTAAATTACTTATATCGACTTGGCCATATGTTGTTATTTGTTTTATTAATCTCATTTTTAGCCTAATTTTGGTCACTACTGGGTTTTGATCTGATCCTATGTCGGCACTCGAATATATGTTTTTACTGATATAATTGCGTTCCTGTATGTTTGTCTAACTAATACATCTATTTGGTTTCTTTCAATTCTCTCTTCTTGAACTGCTGGTGACTTCCACGTGTATAGCCTTGTCTTTGGCAGTTTAAACAATGTATTCGCTATAACAAAATTATTGTTTTGGCAAAATTCGATGGTACATACAGTAAACGCCACACTGGTACCTATGTAATTGCTAGGCTTATGAGCTAATCCGGCCCGTTCTCACATGAAACTTTCATATCACGTGACCATTATGTCATGTATTTTATAACTTTTACAACTTAAACACATGAACTATAAACTTCAAATACAACTGTTCTATAACCTGTCAACTCTCTATGTTTATATAAATATGGTTTATATGTAATAATAATAATAATATCGTATGGCATTTTTGCCGGGGAGATCCTTTCGGATAGTTCCAGCGCCAATTACATCTTTAACCCTGTTTCAAGTAACTAGTGTCGATGTACACTAGCCCAGGGGGACCGACGGCTTAACGTACTCTCCGAGGCACGGTGAGACGGCTCGTGTCATTATTGGAAATGAAAATGGTTTGTCTTTGGCAGGGATCGAACCCACGTCTACTGGCGTATGAGGCCAGCGTTTATGCCGTTACCCACGGCCGCTCACAATGTATACATGGTTTATATGTATACATTTTCTGACGTTCTAGTGATTTCTAGGTTATTCAATGAGTGTTAATGGTCCACTTCTTGAGTGGCTGAGAACATACTTGATTGACCGAGTTCAGATGGTGCGTATCAGGGATTTTGTTTCCAGTGAGATTAAGGTTCATTCAGGAGTACCTCAGGGTTCCCATTTGGGGCCCCTGTTAAATAACATATTCATCAATGATATACACCACTGCTTCCGGCACAGTTCACCTCTTCTTTTTGCAGATGAAGTTCTATGCAATTATAGTCTGTTCGCTAAACTCAGACGCAACTTTCTAGATATTTTAGTCGGTAATTTTGCCAATTTTAGTAAAATTGGCAAAAAATAATTACTAAATAGTTAATAATCACTAAATAGTTAGTAATTTTGCCAATTTTTGCAAAATTGGCAAAAAACAAAAAAAATATCGACTAAAATATCTAGCCAGTTGCGTCTGAGTTTAGCGAACCGACTATATCAACCATACAGAAGATTGTATTAATCTTCAACATGATCTTGATCGGTTGAGTGAGTGATGTATGTTGAATTCCATGGCCCTGAATGCATCCAAGTGTCATGCTATTTCTTTTGGACGATCGAGAGACCCAATAGAATATAATTATAATATACAGAATATTCCTGTTGACTGGGTTACTGAAATTAGTGATTTGGGAGTTAACTTAGACTGTAAACTTTTATTTGAATCACATTATACGTCAAAAATTTCCAAATCTTTACAAATGCTTTGTTTTATAAAAAGATGCACTAGAGACTTTCAGAATATTGAAACAATTAAACTACTATATTGTTATTTAGTTAGACCTCATCTAGAGTATTGTTCTTGTGTATGGTCTCCATCTTATAATATTTACATATCAAAAATCGAGACAGTCCAACACAAGTTCTTAAGGTACGTAGCATAAACTGGGTATACCTTTTGAGTTAAATCATGTAAATTGTCATCAAATTGAAATTCAATTGGGTATTCTCTCATTACGTGACCGACAAGTAATTAAAGATGCAAGGATGCTTTATGGCATAATTAATTCAAGAGTCCTCAGCTACTTGAACAGGTTGGTCTCCATGTACCTCTCCGTAGAACTCGATTGAACCAAACATTCTATGTTCCTATCCATAGAACCAACTATGCTTACACCTTTTTATCTCGAGCACTACGATGGGCAAATATTCACCCTGATCTAGATTTCTTTGCACCGAAGTCTGAATTCATTTCAGGCCTCAGGCGTATGTTTGTTTGAGTAGTTGTGGAATAGGTAGTCATTATTGTGATATGTAAATCTGTTTGTGATATTTACTATTTTACTTTATTTTAATTATTGACACACGTATTATGTATATTGGAATATATTATAAACTTGTAATCTTATTGGGCTGCAGCCCGTTGAAAATAAATAAATAAATAAACATATCGTATCATATTCATAGATATAATAACAATAGATTAGGCCAGGTCCGAAAAATGGCGTAACGTTGAGCAGTTCGGGTCGGTGGTCTATCTGTCTCTCTCTAGCATATGATGGCCGCTGCCGCTATGTCCGTGTCGTTCCATTACTCCCACCTCTTGGAAGATACGCTCACACTCGTATAACAGACAAAGATAGCTAGACCACCGTACTTGATATTGGCGTTACACCTCGATGTATTATCCCTAGCCTAATCTATCTGTTATATCTATGATCATATTCTCCAACTTAATACTTCTTCTTTTACGTCAAGGGACTTTTTCTATATAGGATCAGTCTGTTTACTCCTCGGCGTAAAAGTAAACCATGCAACAAGTGAGGGGTCCAGGACTGTATTAGCTCAATGTGTCCGTGTGCCTAGTATAGTGGCGGTTACTGTATATACTTTTATGTAAAAGAGAACCCTATTTATTTTGGGGTCGATAGGTCGTCTTCTGCTTGTCATATTCATATTCTTTTCATTTTTATTCCTTTTCTGGTTTTATTTGTTTCCTTTTCTTTTTCCTGACGAAAAAGTTCGTAAGTCTTGAAACTTAGTATGTACATAGGTTCCTCTTAGGCTAAGGAATAATTGTATTAGATTTGGAGTCAATATATCTTCTTCTTCGTCTCATGTTCTTACGCTTCTTCTTTTTATTGAAGAAAAAATCAAGAGTCTACATAATGTCTTCTTGGTGTAAGGATGATCCCTATTGAATTTGAGGCAATAGGTCTTTCTCTTCGTCTCATATTCTTGTCTTTCCTATTTCTTGAAAGAAAAGTCCTAGTCTTGAAAATTGTATCCTGTAAATTATTTACCATATTCGAGAATTATATCGTACCGTTCAGTACTCCGTTGTATCGGTTTATTCTTCCAAAATTTAATTCAACGGTTTTTAAGTTTTTGAAGACGCTTTAAAACTATAGGGTTTATTTATTGTGCAATTTTTTTGGTGAAATATCAAGTGAATCCCTTTCCCCTACTCATACTCCAAAACTTATACAGACTGTTTAGATTTAAATTAGATATACACCCTATAAATGGCAACACTGTCTCCTTCGTACCTATACGCTCTGAGCTTCGCTGGTGTCGCTCCTAGCGAATTAGTAATGCAACTTGCACCGGTAATTTTTAAATTTATTATTTAATTGTTATCGCGTAATATTTACAACGCAAAAAAGTAATTAAATTGTAATCGATTTTTTAAGATTTTGCTAATCATTTTGACGTTCTATTGATGAAATATTAATTTCTTACTTCGGATACTTTCACAATTATCGTCTAGATGGCGCTAAGATTAATAGAATAATTTATAAGGGTCGCGGACGTTTCCCCAACTGTCATCAATACGACTAACTTCACGCGTAACTTTGATACGAGAATTATAAAAAAAAATATGCATTGAAATCCAGATCTCGTAACTCCTTAAGCGTGATAAAGTGAGTACAAAGACATACATATTTGTTTCTTTGTAATTACAGCTTCAATTTACCGTACACTTCTCGTAGACACTGCCGATAAGGTAGAGTCGTATTGGGGAAAAGTCGTGTGCCCAATACATATTACGGAACATTAAAAAAACTTAAATTCAGTATTTAAAACGTAAGTATATTTAAGGTAAAAATGTATACCACAGCTTTGACCAACTAATATTTTTTATAATTAATGTTTTTAATTTTAATTTTAAATTAATCACTTTGACATTTATGTCAAATTTCCAGTAAACGTTTACAGACTTGTCACTACTGGCGCTCGCGAATTTTTAAATATCCCTCTACTTACGAGCTCACAGCGTATACTAAAATTTAATAAGATATGCAGGAGACGTAAACATTAGCAAGTGTATTAGTTGTGTTAGTTACCGACGGCGCGGCGTGGAGTATCAATTTCACCGACACAATGGAGATGGCTATTTCGGTTAGTTTTTGAATATTCTTCGACAATCGTTGCTTGCATAATCGCTTAAATTATTCATTGATTTAATTAATAGGCCTATTTTTTCATTATATTCAGTGACACGTGACTATATATACAATAATTTATATACTATACAATAAAAACTAATAATCGAGAAAAGAAAAAATTGATAAAGTGATTTTAATAACATACTGTTACTGTATTGGAACGAGTAGATAAATTTTGAACATCTTTAACAATTAAAATACAATTCTAGACTACAGCAATGTTGCCGATTTTAGAGTTTCCTTCAGTGTCTTATATCTAATCAAAAACTAAACAGTCTGTGTAATTCCCTGGAAATATTATTTTATCTAGAGAAGCAAAGGAAAGGATAGGAGATTGGAGAAGGAGATTGAAAAGGAAAGGATATTTGCGTGAACTAGGGAATGACATATTTAAAATGAATGTTACTAAAAATATTTTTATTCAACAAAAATAAACTATCAGGTAACAAATAACAAAAATTGTTTTTTTAGTTAAAAAACAAAGTTGCTCCTATTTTAGGGCGAATTTAAGGTACTAGTACACTTTAGAAGACCAAAAATTAGCATTTTTTCAAGATTTTTTTTCTCAGAACCTTGAACATAAAGCTTGTTACATATTAATATCTATTTCTTAAAGAATACAAAAAATATATTTTTTTTTATTTGTGTACTTACACTAATATTGTAGAGGGCGCCAAAGTCGAGGCCTCGAAAAAAAGTAGCTCCGATGGCGGACAGTTAACCTCAGGATTGGGATCTCTGAAACAAAAAAATCGTACGGCATTTGAAAAAGGAAGGTTTCTTACGTGACAATTTACCACCGTTAGTGAAAAATTCCGCAAAAGAAAGATTTTACGGAAATTTGAAAAATTTTTGTGAAAAAATCGCCCGTTTTTCTTCAGTTTTTCATGGTTAAAAAATATTTATCTTTTATTTTTTGGTTAAATTGTGGTAAATTGTCACGTAAGAAACCTTCCTTTTTCAAATGCCGTACGATTTTTTTGGTTCAGATAT
Source organism: Diabrotica virgifera virgifera (assembly GCF_917563875.1). Taxonomy (NCBI): domain Eukaryota; kingdom Metazoa; phylum Arthropoda; class Insecta; order Coleoptera; family Chrysomelidae; genus Diabrotica; species Diabrotica virgifera. The sequence goes on along the minus strand of NC_065445.1, from coordinate 69,267,894 downwards.
CTCAATCCTGAGATTAACTGTTCGCCATCATTTTTCGAGGCCTCGACTTTTGCGCCCTCTACAATATTAGTGTACGTGCATAAATAAGAAAAGATATATTTTTTGTACTCTCTAAGAGTTAGAGATTAATATGTAAAAAGTTTTATGTTCATTTGTAATAAAGTTTCTGAGAAAAAAATTCTTGAAAAAAATGATTATTTTTGGTCTTGTAAAGTGTACCAGTACCTTAACAACTGGTTTTGTAAAGCAAATTTTTGATAAACATTAATGGCCGATTTCTCAAAATTTAACAAATTCGATACTTTATTAACAGATCATTATATTTGAGGGTAATTTTAGTTATATGTTTAACTTTATTCAGTTCTGGCCTGCCAGAAATATCCTGGATTTAATTTCATTCAGTGATTTAATGTACAATTTTAGTAATATCGTAGACAGTAAACAGATATAGGAAAATCCAAAAAGTATCTAACAATTATTATAAAACAACATTCTAAAAATATTTAAGTAGCATAAAACGAATTTAAAAAGTTAATTTTCAATCGAGATTACAATAAAATTTGTATAAAAATAGCTGTACCGAACAAATATTTTTTAAAGAATAAAAACTATCGGTACAATATAAAAAATTTAACTTTTCCTATATCAAAATAGTAGTCTTCTTAAACATGGCACTAAATATTTTTTTGACATAAAATGCAAAAACTGCGCATATGATTATTTTGTTATTTTGGAGTAGGAAAATAATATAAAGTGCTTAATCTTATTAAACCATGATTTTTTTAGTTACCGTTGATTTACTCTTTTGCCAATGTTATGCACGTCCTGCTTGGAATATAGACCTAAAACAAAAAAGCAAATGATCAATTTTAAGGCATAATATTTAAGTCATAAGTTGATGAGGCTTAGTAGTATGGTATAGTTAGACCCAAACCCAGACATCCAAAGTGAAAGTTATCCTCCAACATCAAATTGTTCTATATGGTCCACATAATGTTCAGAAAAAAGTCACACCATTTTGAGCGTCAGGTTTGGGGGGTAGAGGGGGGAAAAATCTGGAAATTCGTAGTTTTTTACGTTGTTCGTCAATATTTCTAAAACTAAGCGGTTTAGCATGAACAACCCTCTACACAAAATTGTTCTACATTAAATTTGAAATAAAAAAGGCCCTATGCATAACCCTTCTAAAATAAACGGTTCCAAAGTTACGGAGGTAGTATAGTATAATTGGTCCAAAAAAATGCCTAACCCAGACATCCAAAGTAAAAGTTTTACTTCAACACCAAATTGTTCTATATGGTCCACATATTGTTCAGTAAAAAGTTACACCATTTTGAGCGTCCGGTTTGGGGGTGAGATGGGGGAGAAGTCGGTAAATTAGTAGTTTTTTTACGTTTTTCGTCAATATTTCTAAAGCTATGCTTTAGCGTAAGGAATGTTCTATAGAAAAATGTTCTACATAAAATTTAAAACAAAAAAGGTTCTATACATAATTGTTATAAAATCAACGGTTCCAGAGTTACGGAGGGTGAAAAGTGGAGGTTTTCGATACTTTTTATATTTACCGATTTCTCCCCCCTCTCCCCCCCAAACCCGACGCTCAAAATCGTGTGACTTTTTTCTGAACATTATGTAGACCATATAGAACAATTTGGTGTTGGAGGATAACTTTCACTTTGGATGTCTGGGTTTTTGGTATAGTTATATCATAAATATTGCCCAAAAAATATAAAAAGTATCGAAAACCTCGACTTTTCACCCTCCGTAACTCTGGAACCGTTGATTTTATAACAATTATGTATCGAACATTTTTTGTTTTAAATTTCATGTAGAACATTTTTGTATATAACATTGTTTACGCTAAAGCATAGTTTTAGAAATATTGACGAAAATCGTAAAAAAACTACTAATTTACCGGCTTCTCTCCCATCTCCCTCCCAAACCGGACGCTCAAAATGGTGTAACTTTTTACTGAACAATATGTGGACCATATAGAACATTTTGGTGTTGGAGGAAAACTTTTACTTTGGATGTTTGGGTTAGGCCTTTTTTTGGACCAGTTATACTATACTACCTCCGTAACTTTGGAACCATTCATTTTAGAAAGATTATGCATAGGACCTTTTTTATTTAAAATTTAATGTAGAACAATTTTGTATAGAGGGTTGTTCATGCTAAACCGCATAGTTTTAGAAATATTGGCGAAAAACTTAAAAAACTACGAATTTACCGATTTCTCCCCACTCTCCCCCCCAAACCCGACGCTCAAAATGGTGTGACTTTTTTCTGGACATTGTGTGGATTATATAGAATAATTTGGTGTTGAAGGATAACTTTCACTTTGGATGTCTGGGTTATGCCATTTTTTGGATCAACTATACTATACTATAGCATAACCAATCGCTGCCGATCACGCGCCAGCTCGTGATATGGTTACTTCAGTTAGGTGCCGTTCAGGCGCCAGTGAGTGATACGCTTAGTTCAGTCATGGGTTATTGACGTTATTAACCAATGAACTTTTATGTTAAAAGTGCCTTTAATATACAGTAACCGCCACGTTACTAGATACACGGGAACACTGAGCTATTACAGTCCTGGACCCTTCACTTGTTGCAATGTTTATTTTTATGTCTAGTGACGTTTAGAACGTCAGAAATAGTATAGAAACCGAAAAAGTTGACAATTAATAGTACAGCTGCATATAGTTATAGTTGTCATTTTGTTAAAGTTGTAAACGTTTTAAAGTATTGAAATATTCTTTCTAATTTTAGGAGATTGGAATTCTAGAGTAGGTAAGGACGTTAATAGAGGATTAGGATGTATTGGACAATATGGGGAAGAAACATTAAATAGAAATGGAATTAAAATACTAGAATTCTGCCAAACGAATGACCTGATAATAGGAAACACATTCAGTGAACAAACCATTGAAGACAAATATACATTTGTGGCTGAAGAGAGAAATGCAAAGAGCTTAATCGACTATATAGTATATACGAGAAATTTGGAACAAAAAATACAAAATATCTTAACGGAAAAAGAACCGGAGCTGTCCACGCAACACAGGCTTGTCACTGCAAAACTGAAGGATGAAAAAATAGAGGAGGTGGAAAGAAAAGAGTACAAGAAAGTAAAAGTAAACAAACTAAAGATAGAACGTGTGCGAGAACTTTATAAGAAGGCAACCAATAAAAGATTGAGGCAGATAGAGTGCCAAAAGGAAACATGGACAATGGAAGAAAGATGGAAAACTTACAGGGAAGTATTAAAGAAAACTGCAGCTGAATTATGTGGAATCAAAAAATGTAATAATCAATTGAAAAGGACAAGATGGTGGAACAAAGAAGTGAAAACAGAAATAAAAAAGAAGAAAATGGCATGGAGAAAATACATTGAAACGGGATTAGAAGAAGATAAAGAAGAATATTACAAGCAGAGACGATTGGTAAAAAAGACAGTCACACAAGCAAAAGCAAAATCATGGAAAGAATTGGGAGAAAAACTACAAGAAGGATTAACAAATAATAGAAACTTTTGGACGACAATACGACACATGAAGGGGAAAAAATGAAAGGAGATAAATGCAGTAAGAGGTAGATCAATGCAAATTCAAATAAACCCAGAACAAATAGCTAGGGTATGGAAAGAATATTATGAGGAAAAATTTGATACCGAAGTGACAATGTAATAAATGAAGGCCAAGAAAACACAGAGATAGACCAAATAAGTAGAGAAGAAGTAATAGAAGGAATATCAAATATAAAAATAGACAAGGCAGGAGGAGATGATGAAATTGAACTGGAAATGGTAAATACATGGGAGAAGAGGGAATAAACTGGCTATGGGCAATATATAAAGAGGCTTGGGAAAAACAAGCAATCCCTAGAGACTGGCAGAATAACATAATTGTACCAATATACAAAAAAGGAGAACATATAAACTGCGAAAACTACAGAGCTATATGTCTGTCATCGGTATGCTTTAAAATGTATACGAAAATAATAGAGAAAAGACTAAGGCAAGAAGTAGAAATGAAATTGGGAGATCAACAAGCGGCCTTTAGACCAGGAAGACAAACAAATGACAACATATATTCGCGGTGTGCAAGTACTTGGAAGGGAAACGAGAAACGACCGTGCGCGAGTCGCGGAGAATATTTCAACTATCTTAAATAATTCATATTGTCAATTGAAATTGTCAAATTGACGTATATTTCATACCTTCTGTCATTGAAGCAGAAAAATTATATATTGCTCCACAATACTGATATGATATGCAATTATTATATAAAGGTAAATTTAAATAATTGTATTTTGCTTGCAGTACTGCATTTTAATAACTAATTTTATTTACTACATACAATTGTTTACGTTTGCATAGCATAACCTGCATCTTATTTTTTCTTCTTATTATTTTTTTGGACTATGGCCTTGACAATTATCCAGCAACCAGGACTAATATAATTGGCCAATATAATTAAAAGTGCGAATAAAAGTACAGAGCGTAGAAATAGAGGTCGCTTTGCCGAACTTGCACGGTCCCAATACCAGCAGGAACCTAATCGAAAGATGCGACACCGGGGGAAAACTGGTATTAGCATTCATAGACCTAAGAGCAGCATTTGACACGATAGAAAGACAAATTATAGGGGAATGCTTGAGGAAAATAAATGTACCAAACAGATTGATAAAAATTATAGAAAGTACTTACAAAGAGGTAAAAGGAAGAGTACAAATAGCAGGGGAACGATCAGAAGAATTTAATTGGAATAGAGGTATTAAACAAGGAGATAGTCTCAACCCTTTGCTATTCATAATCGTAATGAATGAATTAATAAGAAAAACTAGAGCAAGAACCAACCAACTACAGACAATAATAGGATACCATAGATTACAACCGGTAACAATAGAGTCCTTAATGTATGCGGACGACATAGTACTAATAGCATATTCCGAGAACAAAATGCAGAAACTACTGGATATATGGGTAGAGGAAATAGAAGAGCAAAAAATGGAAATAAACGAGGAAAAAAATAAGATAATGATAATCAACGGCAAAGAAGATAATGAAATAAAGATAAAATGCAAAAACTCAGAACTGGAAATAGTTACAACTTACGAATACCTGGGAAGTATCATTACTAACGACGGAAAAATAGACTGGGAAATAACAAATAGAGCAAAGAAATCAAACAAGTTATACTATGCCTTAGCCCCAATACTGGGGAAAAGAGAACTTGCAAGAGAGACAAAAATAAACATATATAACACAATAGTGATACCGACTGTGCTCTACGCAAGTGAAAACTGGACAATTCTGGAAAAACATAAGAGCAGACATTTAAGAAGGATAGTTGGAAAGACAAAATGGGATAGATTAAGCAACGAGACTATTAGGAGAATGGCCAACCAAGAACCAATAATGAATAAACTAAAAAAGAGACAAATGAATTGGTATGGGCATTTGATGAGGATGCAACCCAACAGAATTACGAGAAGAGTCCACGAAGCAAGGAACATTTCAAAAAGAAAAAGAGGCAGACCAAGAAAAAACTGGATACAGCAAATAGTAGGGGCGGGAAAAGTTAAAGGAAAATCACTCGAGGAATTAAAAATAATGGCGGAAAACAGAAAAGAATGGAAGAGATGGGTGAATGTAAATATAAATAGCGATCCCAAATCCGACACTCTGATAGGGTACAAGGAAGGGAACAAAGAAAGAAAGAAAAGAAATATTCTTGGTGTTTGAATAAAGTTATTTTAAAGCAGAGTAACAATACCATTAATTAATGTATTTTTTGTATGGAAAAACAATTATTTTGAATAGTTTCTTGACAGTAGCATGACAGGGATAAAAGTCACATCTAAGAACGGACCGGATTAGCCTATAAGCATATCAATTAAGTACTTACCCATCGAGATATCTAGTAGCGTGGCGCTTACTGTATATATATATTTTTTAATAATTAGCGCTAACTTTCGGAGTACACAAATTAAACGCACAATTATGCCACAAATATAGTGTACGACTTAAAAATAATACATGGTACAAAGTATGTACCAAATGCTAAAAGTATGCTTTTAATACCCAAAATCATCCACTTTTTAATGCAATTTTTATGCATAAATGTACAAAAACATTAAAGCATAAATACATATAGGTTATATTATCAAATATACAACAAATACGGAGAAGAATCTACTATATTTATATGAAGTACAACTATTTAAGGATCTCCCTGTATACTCTCGCTGAGATTAAGAAAATCTCTAGATATACACATAATAAAAGTAGGTATATTACCTGCATATAATTTCTTCTGCCAGCAAATCCTTCAGGGGTAGTTGCAAAAGTAACTGATTTGTCGATCCTATCGAAACCTCCAAAAGCTTTGTCGTCAGAACTCAAAACGATTCTGTAGTTTCCTTCTACTTCTACTCCCACTCTGTAGTCTGCAAAACTCTTGGTGGGATGGAAGTTGAAGACGAATACCAATCCTGCTCTCTCAAAGACTATCACCTAAAATAAAACTGTGTTAGATACACTATTTTGCTTTCGAAGCGAATAATAAGAAGCTGGTTCTTAGTCTTTAGTAAGAAAGAGGTGGTTCGATTGAACCAATCTAATAGTCTCCCGTTTTATACCGCTAACACTGCTTTAGGATTATAGCAGGGTAGTCTGCCATATCCGGGGCCTACGGTATACAAGGAAGGTATACCAGTGCTACGCTTCAACCGCCTATTATTACCCCTGGTTTTACCCAAGGAACTAATTTTGTCTACCCAACAAAAATGTCTAGCTGTTCTCGTCGCCGTTCGAACCCCGGCCTACCTGCATGAAAGTCAGACATCCTACCTGAGCTACTCCGGCCCTATTTTTGAACCAATCTAAAAAGTATAATTTTAAAGTACATACCGGGTGTCCACTTATATTTTCCCCCATTTTAACTGCCTATAACTTCTAAACGGCTTAAGATAGAAATATGCGGTTTTCGATGAAATGTTTTATTATAGTAAAAGTTTTGTCAGAATGGATTGAATTTTTTATATCGCTTTCAAATACGAAAAGAAAAATGGCGGATTTTTGAAAAAAACGTTGTTGACTTTTTTTTAATGGAACACCCAGTATATTTTTTTGTAAATTGAAAGAAAGGTCATTCACCTATCCAGTGATATAAAGTTTTTCAAAATCGGTTGTCAAATCACTGAGTAATTAATTTTTAAAATGAGCGGTGCAACGTGGATATCACATACCTAAATAACATAACTAAGCAAATAATATATTAAGTATGGAGAACGGTAAGGGTTTTATACCGATAGAAGACAATTGTTTGGAGGAGGAGCGGGGCGAGGACTCCAATTATTGTCTGAGATCGGTTACCCTTAACGTTCGACATGCTTATAACGTTTTTTGCACGATTGATACCATTATAAAGTATATAAAACTTCGTCCATTACAAGTAAAATCAAATCATTTGTTCTTAAGATACGCCAAAGGGAAATGTGCTCAAGTAATAGGGAAAGGGACAATCGGGGGCTGGCCTTCTCAAATTGCCAAATTCTTAAATTTGCCTAATCCCGAGAACTATACTGGCCATTCGTTCAGGAGGACATCAGCAACGCTTTTGGCTAATAAAGGTGTTGATGTCCTCGGATTAAAGCGTCATGGAGGTTGGCGTTCATCGACAGTGGCAGAAAGCTATGTAGAAGATTCTCTTCAAAATAAAATAGATTTTGCCGAAAAAATATTGTGCAATACTAGTAATACTACTAATGTATGCGATTCTGCAGGATTTTCTGTTAGAAGTGAAACCACAGCCCAAACAAGTGGGATTTCATTAAATAATTTAACAAATTGTACCATAAGTTTCAATATTAATAAATAATTCGTTAGTTTTCTTTATTCTTTCAAAAAATAAATTAAAATTAAGAGATTTTTTAACTCGACGCTAAGTGAATTACTTACCGTCGAGTTGGAGTACTTACCGTCGAGTTGGAGTACTTACCGTCGAGTTGGATTACTTACCGTCGAGTTGCTAGTAAATTTCACCTACTGACGTAAAATCTGTCACGGTAAACAGTCAAAAATGATCAATCGTGCAAAAATGATATTATGTTATGTGATTTCCACATTGCATCTTTCATTTTAAAAATTATTTGCTCAGTCATTTGACAACCGATTTTAAAAAATTTAATATCGCTGGATAGGCAAATGACCGTTTTTTCAAGCTACAAAAAAATATACTGGGTGTTTCAATAAAAAAAGTCAACGTTTTTTTTCAAAAAATCCGCCATTTTTTATTTAAAAGCGACATAAAAAATGGTCATTTACCTAAAAACTTGAAAAAACGGTCATTTCTCTATCCAACGATATAATTTTTTTTAGGTTTTTTTAGAAATTTTATTTTTTTTAGAAATCGGTCGTCAAATGACTGAGCAATTCATTTTTAAAATGAGAGATGCAATGTGGAAATCACATAACAAAATATCAATTTGCATAGTTATGTTATTTAGGTATGTAATATCCACGTTGCACCTCTCATTTTAAAAATTAATTACTCAGTGATTTGACAACCGATTTTGAAAAACTTTATATCGCTGGATAGGTGAATGACCTTTCTTTCAATTTACAAAAAAATATACTGGATGTTCCATTAAAAAAAAGTCAACAACTTTTTTTCAAAAATCCGCCATTTTTCTTTTCGTATTTGAAAGCGATAGAAAAAATTCAGTCCATTCAGACAAAACTTTTACTAAAATAAAACATTTCAGCGAAAACCGCATATTTCTATCTTGAGCCGTTTAGAAGTTATAGGCAGTTAAAATGGGGGAAAATATAAGTGGACACCCGGTATATGGAATGTAAAGATGGCATAATAAAAAGAAGATTTTAGCAAATGAACAAAACTGGAGAGCAATAACACTTCCAAGTGCTATATCAAAATAATGATAAAATATTCTCAACAGATTAAATCTTGAACTGGATAATAAAAACAAAAATCCAAACGAATGGCAAAACGACATATTACATAGAGACCAGAAGTGGAAGATCGTAAGATAATAATACGGACTGTCTGTAAGATATATAAAAGTAATACGAATAATTTAATGAAGGTTACAAATGATTATGCTAGAAATAACAATAAAGTTTAAGAGAAAAGGCAGTTTTTGCTTTTATTCGATTCAGAGTTACACCACCATCTCCAGGTAGCTATTTCTGCCTCTCTGGCGTTCACAATGGAGCTATGCAGTCACAACTCCGAACTAAACACTAGTCTTATTTAAGGGAACTTACCGCGACTGCAATAATTCACCTTTAAGACGCAAATCAGCGACATCTCTCGTAAAAAGAGAAAAACGAAAAGTCCGAGATACAAAGTTTACTACAATTAAACAATAAAAATAATAAACAATATTTTAAATCTAAGACTTTTCGTTAAGAAACTGCTTTCTGGTTGCATCCCGTATCTCCGGCTTTATAAGCACGGAGACGACGAACATATGAGAAAGCACGACGATAAGAAAGTCGCGGTAAGTTCCCGAAAAGAAAGTCCACGAAAAGAAAGTGGATACGTGACCGTGTCCTTTCTGCTTTCTTATATATTCGTCGTCTCCGTGCTTATAAAGCCGGATATATAGGATGCAACCAGAAAGCAGTTTCTTAACGAAAAGTCTTAGATTTAAAATATTGTTTATTATTTGTATTGTTTAATTGTAGTAAACTTTGTATCTCGGACTTTTCGTTTTCCCCTTATAACCGCATTAACCACGAAGGTCATCAGCGGGGTAACGAGAATACAATTAATAAGTTTACAAAAGTATGAAATTGTGTACAATTAAATCTTACTTGCTAGGTTACATTTATTAAGGAATTGGAAAAGAGGTTTACAGTCGGTTTGCAGGTTAAGAATGTCTTTCATATTGTTTGAATAACCAGATATAGATTGTTTGTAAGCGGCAAATTCATCACATTCTGTTAGCACATGTTTTATTGATAATGGTATATTACACCTTCTGCATTTTGGTGCTTCGGTATGGGTAATGAGATGCTCATGATTAAGTTTACAGTGTCCTAACCGAAGACGAGATAAGACGACTTGGTTCGATCTGTTGATTGTATGTGGATTCCATGGACCAGTATCTTCTTTAACGTCTCTTAACTTGCTCGTAGATGTTTTCCATTTTTCATTCCATAAATTGAGGGTCATCGATTTTAGTAGTTGTTTTGTATCTGAGGCTGGAATTGATTGTTCTGCCAATGAAGGTAATTGAGCAGCTGTGTAAGCCCAACGATCAGCGTTTTCATTTCCCTCGATTCCAGAATGAGAGGGAACCCATAGAAAAACTATTTTTGAGTCTGTTTGATGCAGACTGTGCAATATTTCTTTGATTAATATGACTATAGGATTTTTCGTGAAGGTTTGTTGTATGAGTCTCAGTGAATTGAGTGAGTCAGATATTATTAAAGAGTTTTTGGTTCCTCTTTTTAAAGTTTAAATTTTTAGAAGATAAAAATTTGTTATTATAAGATCAATCTGTGCCGACGATAAATAGAAGTTAGAGTAAACATTTTTAGCTCTTGGAAGAGATCTGTTTACTGAGTGCATTGGCCTATTTTATTTTCCCCTGGGAATCTGTGTCAGCATATTACAAGAATGGCACGTTACTTTTTTATTCGGTCGAGGACTTTTATATGACGAAAGTAGGGGATTATGTCTATGACGGCGATTGGTTGGAAGGAATGGTTCGTCGTCTATTTAGGGGAAGAGTTGCTTTAGCTCGGAGTGTATGAAAATATGAAATCATTCTGAGTTTAAAATCTGAAGGGCTCAGACGTACGTCTTATCTAACCATCCTCCGCTGAAGTTTATTTCAGAGCTAATAAGAAGATACAAAGAACAACCCCCACCTCTCTTCCGATTCTGAGCTAGGGACCCTTGTATTCTTATATGTATGTGTTGTCATTTTTACTGCAACAACACTATTTTTAAGAATAAAATGAGATCATAAAGAAAATAAGGGAATTTAACGTGAATTAGATGGAATATGTACAACAGCTGAGGATCTTCAGTTTGCTGACGATATGGTTATTAATTGAAAAAAAAAGTCATATACACAGAAAAATCAATAAGCTTGTCCAAAAAAAGCTTGCAAATAATTGAAAATTGACGTAAAGTAAAATCAAATTTATAGACAGGAATATTTTAAGAAGGACTAAAATAATACAGCTCGATAGGCAATCGAATATCAACCACAGGTAAAAAGAAAAGGGGTGACCGGATAATATGTGGAAAAGAGATACAACCAGAAAGAACGAAAGGATATGTTTTTGATGGGGAAAAGAACGAAAGAACTGAGCCCATTAAAATTATTCAGAATAAAAATTAATTCTTGGCAACTATTGACACGAAAATGACACCATAGCTATAAAATATCATCAAACTACAATTAATCTTGAAGATTATGGGAGATAGAAAATTAAAAAAAAAACAAAAACCACGGTTATTACAAAAAAAAAGAGATAAGATGCAGACAAGAATGCTTGTAAAAAATTCATAAGAATAAAAAAAGGATGCGCTGACCCAGTCAATCAGCCATTCCAAACTTTCGGCTATGAAACGCTAAAGCTTTGTACACATGAGAGCATTTGCCAACAGTTACGTCGCGTTTTACCTGAAAAGCCCAAACGCCGCGGTTCAAGTTACCAAGAAACAAATCGCGGCGGTTGTAAATTACTAGGGGAGGAATGGGACCGCCAGTCAAACGCTGGCATGTGTACGGTACAAACGTCGGCTAACTGCGGCGTCAGCCGCTGGCAAACCGCCCCCATCCATATGTACAAAGTCTGAGGCATCCAATACTCCATTAGAAGGGATGGATTTAGAGGAGTGAGGGAAAGAAGTAAAATTAACTATGTATGTAAATCTCAAACTCTGTAATAAGTATCACCCACCTTATCATCCTGGTGTTTTGTACTGACATATGCTGGATGAGCCGCCAACCATCCGTATTTCTGCTCTGTGTGGTTCATAGCGGCGTCCCAGTTGTTCAAAAACTTATATTTCAGAATATCATCATCAACGAGATTCCATTGTCTCCTGGCGTAGTGATAGGAACTGTTGTTGCCAGCCCTTGGAAAATCTAGCCATTCTGGATGACCAAATTCGTTACCAATAAAGTTTAGGTAGGCTTCTCCTCCTAGACCGTGAGTTACGTAACGTATGAGTTTGTGCAAAGCAATGCCTCTGTCGATGATGAGCGACTGGTCGGATAAGGTGCTCATGTGCGTATACATTTCTTTATCCATTAACCTAAAACATAACGACGGTGACTCTTTTATCTATACGGGAGAGATAGGGACAAAATGGTCCCTGTACCATTTTTTAGGATAAAAATAACAAAAAAAAAATTAAATATTTAAGTAGGTACAGGGTTTCTCATTATATTTTGACCCCCACTTATTTTCCTTAATTTCGGGAATACAAAAAAAAGTTTCAAATAAAAGTTGTATTATTTTATCTGTACCGACCAACAGTGTAGCAACAGACCAAATTTTGTATACAGGGAGTGCCCAATAAAATGCATCTTCAATATTTCAAATGGGACACCCTGTATTTTTTTATAGTTTTGAATAGCCCTGCATTTCCTGATTACAAGTATATAACATAGTGTAGCATTAGTTTTGTTCTATAATGGCGTATGGTACTACAAAAGGGTAACCATAGGCTATGCAACTGACATTTCAAAATGAAACAATTATTAATTAAAAAAAAAAGTAAAATCCTTTATAAAAGGTATATTTAAAATCCCTAAAAAGGGCTACATCACAATCACATAACTAGTTTTCGACTGGTTTACCAGTCATCATCAGTGCTTACTTAAAATGAATATAACCTGGTAAAATAATGCAAAGATTTTGAAATATTGACTACGGTTAAGAAAAGTTGTAGGTTATACTCACGTGAAGTTTACATGCTAACCACCAAGACATAATTTACAAAAATATTAGGGTCAAAGTCCTGTAAAAGTAATCCGTTAAGGAAACATCGATTGAAAATACTGACTTAAGCGTGGATGTTTGAAATATTTGCTAATATGCCCCAGGTAACATCTGAGCTGTAGTGTGACTTGACTACATGGTGGAAGTGTAGCTGCAATTGACAATGAAATGGATAGAAACTTCTGATTGATGACAAGACAGAAATGACAGTTCCACAGGAAGTTGAAAAATTAACATGTCATATTTAAAGACTATGGTGTGCAGTTTGTTAAAGTTAGAAATGATGTAACAACACACTCCATTGTGAAAATTATCATTTAAAATTCAGTAAACTAGATGTTAATAGTTAAATTCACGTATACTGTTAGTGTAGGTGGTTAGGCAAACTACATTACACAAATGTATGTACTCGAGAACTAATTATATCTTGGTGGTTAGCATGTAAACTTCACGTGAATATAACCTACAACTTTTCTTAACCGTAGTCAAAATTTCAAAATCTTTGCATTATTTTACCAGGTTATATTCATTTTAGGTAAGCACTGATGATGACTGCTAAACCAGTCGAAAACTAGTTATGTGATTGTGATGTAGCCCTTTTTAGGGATTTTAAATATACCTTTTATAAAGGATTTTACTATTTTTTGTATTACATGGTATACAGCCAACTACAGGAAAACTTTTTTCTTGTGGATTTTTAATTATTAATTTATTATAAACTGTCAGTCCTCATACCGAAATGGGTTATACTGCAGATGAAAAAGTAGATATATTCTCAATTTATGTAAAAAATAATAAAAACAAGCAAGCGGCAAGAAGAGAATATAGGCTGATTTATCCAGATCGACAGACTCCGGCTGCAAATACATTTTTATATATTTATCGTCGTCATAAATGAAAAAATGTTTGAACGGAAGAAACGTACTATCGTAGGAAATGATGATGAAGATCTTAATACTTTGCTTTACTTTGAAGGTAAAAATTAAATACTTAAATAATAGATTAAATCCATAATACATTTTTATTTTAGAAAATTCCGAAACTAGTCTAAACAATGCTACTAATGCATTAGAGAAAAGCCGTGCGACGATACATAGAGTTTTAAAAAAGCACAACTATAAGCCGTACAAAATATTACCGGTACAAGAACTTACCGATGTTCATAAGAGAAAGCGTTTACAGTTCTGTCAAGACATGCTTACAAATTTGAACAATGATCCTAATTATTTTTATAACATTTTATAGACAGATGAATCAAATTTTTCAACTTCAGGCATTTTTAATAGAAGAAATAGGTATTCGTGGGAACAGAAAAATAATAGAAAAAGAAAAATTAAGCAAATAAAAAGTCAGGAAGAAAATCAATAAATGTGTGGTGCGGAATATTTCAAAACAAAATAGTTGGACCATTGTTTTGTGATTATAAATTAACTGGGGAATCATATTTGGACACAGTCATTACAGAAGTGGATGAGTTATTAAATCAAAATTATACACAAAATCAATTAAATAGTATGATATGGCAACAAGGTGGAGCACCGCCACATAATGTCGTAGCCGTTCAAGAACATTTAAATAATCAATTTAATGTGTGGATCGGCAATAAGGGTACCATTACATGGCCACCAAATAGTCCCGACTTAACACCATGTGATAGCTTTTTATGGGGGTTTTTAAAAGAAAAAGTGTATTTTGATTCAAATACAAATATTAACACTATCACGGCAAAAGTTCGCGCGGAAATTGAAAATTTAAATGGTCATAATAACACAATATCTAACGCATTAGAAAATTTGAGACGAAGATATTACTTGTGCATTGATAACAATGGAGGGCACTTTGAGCATCTATTGTAATATCTTAAATGTAGTATTGTATCTTAAATGTAGTATTGTATCTTAAATGTAGTATTGTATCGTAAATGTAGTATTGTAAGTCATTAATTTTGTTGACTTTCTAAATATATTTTTTCTAAATATATTTTTTTCTTATCTTAGTATATTATAGTAGTACCATACGCCATTATAGAACAAAACTAATGCTACACTATGTTATATATTTGTAATCAGGAAATGCAGGGCTACTCAAAACAATAAAAAAATCCAGGGTGTCCCATTTGCAATATTGAAGATGCATTTTATTGGGCACTCCCTGTATACAAAATTTGGTCTGTTGCTACACTGTTGGTCGGTACAGATAAAATAATACAACTTTTATTTGAAACTTTTTTTTGTATTCCCGAAATTAAGGAAAATAAGTGGAGGTCAAAATATAATGAGAAACCCTGTACAGTTTGATTAAACAATAAGAGGGGTATAGCAGAACATATTTCTTTGAAAAATAGCAAAAGTTAAAAGAAAAACAAAATAAATACTTAAAGTTCTAAAGGCCCTCGGTAATAATTCAATTTGTCATTCTGCGTTTAAATTTTTCAAAAATACTTATTAGTTTTTTTCAGGATTCGAAAAAAAAAAAATGAATGCATTTAAAACACAAGTTTCCCAGCTTCCAGTTTCCCTTTCCCAGCTGCCCTTGTCTTCACTACATGCCATCGCTATAATTTTGTTCCCTTTAGACTTTCTGGTAAAAAGTTGTATATTTCTGATAACTTCTTGACAAAGATGTCTCTCGTTATATTTTTTGTATCTATTTTTTAATGCTCCAGTCAATCAGTCAATCCAGAGTAACATTACAATATGTTCACTGATAGAACAATCTTCTTCTTCTTCTTCTTCTTTTTGTATAGGCATCACTCTGTATGTTTTTCAATATGTCTCAGTAAGTTGTCGTTCCAACGTTTTCGTGGTCATCCCACTGATCATCTTCCTATTGGGGAACCGTCTCTCGCCGCCCTTACTACTCTATTTGTTGCCATTCAGCTTATGTGGTCATTCCATTCTACTCTTGTTTCTTAACCAGTTACTAATGTTCTTCACCCTGCATCCCCGCGGTATATCTATACTTATAGCTCTGTCCCATAGTGTCTTACCATCAATTTTTTGAAGGGGGTTCATCTCCGCTCTTTCGAGCAATCTTGTAGTTCTCTCTGTGTCAGGTCGTGTTACTGCC
Source organism: Diabrotica virgifera virgifera (assembly GCF_917563875.1). Classification (NCBI taxonomy): domain Eukaryota; kingdom Metazoa; phylum Arthropoda; class Insecta; order Coleoptera; family Chrysomelidae; genus Diabrotica; species Diabrotica virgifera. Next base: position 69,251,826 of record NC_065445.1, on the reverse strand, counting down.
GTATGTCATTATTGGTCTGATGACTTTGTAAATTCTGCTTTTCATCTCTTTTCCGATGTTTTTATTTCTTCATATTGTGTTATTCAGGCAATTTGCGGCTTTGTTTGCTCTATTCACTTAATCTTCCACTTTTGTTTCGAGCTTTCCGTAGCTACATAGAACACTGAGTAACTTCTAACCTAATATAATTATTTTTTTTCTAAGCTAAAGTGTTACTCGGCAGTATTTCTTTAGTTTACATCAGCATATCGCCTATTTACACTACAATTAACGTGTACACTATGCTCATTACACGAGCTAATATGCTTTAGTTCTTTTGAGTCGTCTGGTCTGGTTCGTGTTGTCACGTAGCTGGAGGGCCTCAACATTCACGTGACGATAGAGCCTGCCTTCGTTGTTCCGAGCAAGTTTAGAGACAGTATTTGCTGTCTAACGGTGTCGATCTCCAGATCACTGTGGATGTTACTGTCTAGTTACTGTCAATAGTAGTTGTATGCCAAACTCCAAAAAAGGTTGAAGATTTGATTGTAGAGTAGCAACTTATTATGAGTTAATAATTTGGAGTCACGTCCAAGCAACCAATTCATTTTTTATGTCTGATTCCAAGCTCTTGTCTTTTCTTGTTAATGTGTGCTTTCCATCCGAGCCTTGCATCAAGAGTGATACCCAGATATTTTGCAATATTTTCATATGGAACCTGGATGTCATTTATTCTGATTGTTTTGTCTCTTGATTCTCCATGCTTTAGTCCAGTTATCGATCTGATCATCAACATAGAGGTAATCCACAGAATCGGAAAAGAGAAAGGAATCGAGAGCACAATTAAAAAAAACTTGAATATCTAGGCCACATATTGAGACACTATAAATACCGTCTACTGCAATTAGGTCTGGATCCCGCATAAGAAAAAAAAGTTGATTAATAGCAAGCTGACAATTTGTTATTAGCTTAACGGTGTCTAGTCGGACAAACTTTGATATATGGGAATACTGGAACAGGGAAGTTTTAATGGTGGAACTGGTTTAAAATTTGGAACGTCAGACTATGAAAACGTCAGATGTATTTTGTCGGACAGAACATCCAATTGATTTGTTGCCCTTTCATTAAACTCTCATGCAAAAATCAGACTGGTGTCTATCACCAACTGGGCATTTTATTGAGTGGAACACGAAGAACATGTCAAATGACAGGAATCATGTTGCTTAGTAATAGCAGTCCGATTTTTGCATGAGAGTTTAATGAAAGGGTAACAAATCAATTGGAAGTTCTGTCAGACAAAATACATCTGACGTTTTCGTAGTCTGACGTTCCAAATTTTTAAGCTGTTCCACAATTAAATCTTCCCCTGTTCCAGTGTTCCAATATATCAAAGTTTGTCCGACTAGTCACCCTTAAGCTATTAACAAATTTTCAGCTTGCTATTCATCAACTTTTTTTGGTACGCGGGATCCAGACCTAAATTGATTGTCCAGGGGAAAATAGACAGTAAGAGAAGGTCAGGGAGGAGAAGACACTAGTGGCTCCAAAATCTGTGGAAGTAGTTCGGACTCCCATCAGTTGAACTATTCAGAATTGCCGTAAGCAAGATCAGAATTGCCATGTTAATAATAGGTTCGCAACGGACATGGCACTTGAAGCAGAAGAATCGATCTGTTCTATTGAGTTTTTTTAAGTACATATGTAAATTGAAGACGCCACAATTTTATTTAAATGTAATGGTCAAATATTTATATTAAGACAAAAATCGGACTAAACTACATAAAAGTAATAATCTACTTACCAAAATGCGATAGTTTTATCACCGACTAAGGCTTGATCGTGAGATTCTGCGTATGCTACGTTGCCTTCCATCCATCGTCTATTTGTTAATGTATGTATAAGGTTGCCCATGTCCCATTCATCATCGGATTTGTGTTTTAGCAGTTTTATCCATTTATCAGGTATAGCCATGGCCAATCTATAACGAAACAGTCTTACTTGTATTCAAAGTAGATTTAATTAATTTACTTTAAATTTTTGAAGTGAAAACTTCTCTACGGACGTTGTGCACTTTTTGGATGGGAAAAAAGCATTGAATTCGCGACCGTCATCGCTTAGACGAAATTAATTTGGTACGTATATGTATTATGTGTATGTATATACAGGGTGAGCCACCACTAACGCGACGGAAGATTACAGCGAAATGGTAAAAGATTTGAAAAAAATTTAAATTGAATAGTTTGTAAGTTGATAAAAGCTACATTTTAAAATTATTTTGAAATATACAGGGTGTCGCAATAAATGTCGGCGTATCAAAGTTATATTTTTTCTTGTATAGTTTCGTAAGGCCTATACCTATGTACAGAGTGTTCTGAGTTATGTTGACTTTTCTTAAAATGTAAAGTTTTAAAAGAAGGCTTATTCTCAAGTTATTTACGAAATTATAAAAAACATTTCTTTTACATCTAAATAGTTGGATATTGGTTGAATGTATTCTATGATTAATTATTACACATTTGTCTACAGGGTGTTCAAAATTTACAGTTTCATTAGTGGAGTATTCAATGTGCCATATGATGCTTTAAATGGAACACCATGTATATTAATAAATAATTATACTAAACAAATTTACCTCTTTCGAATGGTATATGGATGTCCTATACCTAGGTGTCATAGTTTTTGCGTAATTTACAATTATTTAAATTCTTAATCTGTAAATCGATTTTAAAACAAAAGATGTAGTTAATTAATGTCATTGTATGACATTGTCAGTTTATGACAGTACGGTCTGGTAATTATCAAAACTATAAACATCGGTGTATGATATTCAATTTTTTTTTACTTAAAAATGGCTTTGGCAGAGCCAATTACGTTCAAATTTAATTGTTCCTAAAAATGAATAATCACGATATCTATGAAAGAGTAGACATGCTACTTTTCATTGGGGAATATTTTTAAAATTGTCTCTTAGCTTCTAAAGTTTACGCTTAAAGGTATAATGATAGCAGACACCCCAAAAAGGACGTTTTTGAGAGATTTCTCGAAAGATTCCGTGCTACTGGTAATGTTGCGTAGGTACGAAAAGTTAAATAAAAATAAACCATTTATTTTTAATGACGTCAACCAACTTAATCTCCTGCTTTCTGTTACGGAAAACCCAAATACTAGTACGTGAAAAATTTCGAGTCAATTGGAAATCAGTCAAACGAGTGTATGTAGAATACATAAGAAAAACCACTATCATCCGTATAAAACTAAATTACACCAGCATTAGACAAAACAGGAACGTTTAACTTTTCGTTTATAGACTTAAGAATTTGGAGAAGATCCTGATTTTTTTTAAGAATGTATTATATACAGACGAATCTACCTACTTTTCATAATAATCGTCTAGTTAATAGACATAGCTTTCATTTTATTATGATACAGTAAACAAACATTTTACTGTTGATCACCAACACCGATGAAGTGTTAATGTTTGGGGCAGCATTCTGAGCGAGTACGTTATCGATCCATATTTTTTTGACGAAAATCTAAATGCTTTTTTAAATTTCTTAAAACAAGTTTTTTGGATCCTTCTTAAAATCTTCCACTTAGCGTGAGAACAAACATGTGGCTCCAATTCCACGGAGCTCCTGCTTATTTTTGACATTTAAGATGTAAGATGTGATGTTAAGAACAACCTGAACATAAAATTTTGTTTAGAAATAAATGGATACTTAGATAGATTCGATCCATATATTTGGCTACCTAGGTCACCAGGATTGACCAAGATGAATTATTTTAAATGGGGTTATATTAAAAATATTGTAAATGCTACACTTCCTACCCTACTACTTCAGATGACATTTTTATGAAATTAAGAATTTCGAACGCTTTTGCGTCTATAACACCAGCTATGTTAAATAATGTAAACAAATCATTTAAAATCGCTTGTTGTATAAACATTTTGAACATGTATTACATAACTAATAATTTTTTACTTATAGTAAGTGGTGGTTCATTTTGTATTTAGTTCTTTTCTTAATATTATTAAAATTTATTTTACAAATCAGCAAATAAAAATATATCTACATATTTATTTACAACTACACTCTATAACAACTATGCCAAGCTGATGTGCTTAAAAATCGAGAGTGACTATAAATATTTTTAATATCGATGTACCGTTTAAGAAAATTGTAAATTACGCAAAAACTATAACTCCTAGTTATAGAACATATACCATATACCATTCGAAAGAGGAACAACCTGTTTTTAGTATAATCCTTGATTAATATTCATGGTGTAACACCCTGTAAATAAATGTGTAATAATCAAGCATGGAATGCATTAATTATAAGATAGTTACCAGCCCGTATTGTCATAAAATGACAATGTCATACAATGACATTAATTAACGTCATCTTTTGTTTTAAAATCGATTTACAGATTAAGAATTTAAATAATTGTAAATTAAGCAAAAACTATGACACCTAGGTATAGCACATCCATATACCATTCAAAAGAGGTAAATTTGTTTAGTATAATTATTTATTAATATAATTCCATTTAAAATAAGCAACATATGACACATTGAATACTCCACTAATGTAACTGTAAATTTTGAACACCCTGTAGACAAATGTCTAATAATTAATCATGGAATACATTCAACCAATATCCAACTATTTAGATGTAAAAGTAGTGTTTTTATAATTTCGTAAATAACTTGAGAATAAGCCTTCTTTTAAAACTTTACATTTTAAGAAAAGTCAACATAACTCAGAACACTCTGTACATAGGTATAGGGAAGCCTTATGAAACTATACCTTATTTTTTGCGGACAATTAAAAAATTCAATAAAATACAGGGTGTTCCATAAGAAAAAATATAACTATGATACGCCGCCATTTATTGGGATACCCTGTATATTTCAAAATAATTTTAAAATGTAGCTTTTATCAACTTACAAACTATTCAATTTAAATTTTTCTCAAATATTTTACCATTTTGCTGTAATCTTCCGTCGCGTTAGTGGAGACTCACCCTGTATAAATTGTGTAGAAGTTTTTAAATTTAAAATAAATGTAAAACCTATTTTTGGATGAGGAAAAAGGATTGATTTTGCGACCGTCATCGCGACAGTCATCGCTTCGGCGAAATGAATTTTGTACCTACGTTTATATATTTTTTGTGTATGTACAAATGTATAAATAGTGTAGAAGGCACGCAATGCGTATACAGTGATGAGCGCGCTAATAACCGGCAAAATAGCACAAAAGATGGAAAACAATACATTGCGAAACAAAAAGAGATGAAACTGGTGAAGGTGGAAATGATCGTTATAAAAGTATAAATTAACATTACATTACATAGTTTCCCACCTTTAGACGTCTGTGACAGGAGTATTTTATAAAATTCTACTGTCACAGAGACAGTTGTCATACTCGTCTGATAAGTCTAAAGGTGGGAAACTATGTAATGTAATGTTAATTTATACGTTTATAACGATCATTTCCAACTCCACTAGTTTCATCTCTTTTTGTTTCGTAATGTATTATGTTTTCCATCTTTTGCGCTATTTTGCCAGTTATTAGCACGTTCATCACTGTATAATATAGGTATAGCACCTATTTTTGGATAGGGATAAAGAATTTATTTCGCGACCGTCATCGTTTAGTCGAAATAAATTTTGTATGTATATATTTATATATTATGTGTATTTATATATAAATAGTTCGCCCGAAGTTATAATGCTTGGAGGAGGGAGAAAGTGTGTACCCGAAGAAGCATGCAAAGAAAGCGCATGAGGAGCCGCACTATCCCTACTCCAATCATTATAACTGATTAGTGTTTTTGAAAGTATTTTTAATACGAAAACTTCTTTAACGACGTTGTGCACTTTTTGGATGGGGAAAAAGCATTCAATTCGCTACCGTCATCGCTACGATGAGATATTAGTTATTTATATACTTACTATAGGTCGAAATGTATATAAGTTCGACCGAAGTTGTAATGCTTATAGGGGGAAATAGTGTGTAGCCAAAGGAGCTTGCGAAGAAAGCGCATGAGGGGACGCACTATCCATACCCCAATCATTATAACTGATTAATGTTTAAAGTATTTTTGAAGTGAAAACTTCTTTAGCGAAATTGTGCACTTTTTGAAAGGGGCAAAAGCATTAATTTCGCGACCATCATCACTCCGATCAGATATTAGTAATTTATACTATAGGTTGATTTGCGCATAAATTCGAACGAAGTCACAATGGTTGGAGGAGGAATAGTCTGTACCCGAAGGGGCTTGAGAAGCAAGCGCATGAGAGGCTGCACTGTCACTACTCCAATCATTATAAGTGATTAGTGTTTAAAGTATTTTTGAAGTGAAAATTTCTTTAGCAATGTTGTGCACTTTCTGAATGGGGAAAAAGCATTGAAATCGCGACCGCCATCGCTTCGCCGAATTACATTCTGTACGTTTATGTATTATGTGTATGTATATATAAATAGTGTAGGATGCGATACCCAACGCGTATATAATATAGGTATAGCACTTCTCTTTGGATGGGGAAAAAGCATTGACCTCGCGATCGTCATCGACACGACGAGATATTAGTAATTTATATACTATAGGTTGAATTGCATATAAGTTCGACCGAAGTTATAATTGTTGGAGGAGGGATAGAGTGTGTACCCGAAGGCGCTTGCTTCGCAAGAAGTTTTCACTTCTGTCGGCACTCCCACGAGTGCCTTATATTTTTTAATCAATTCAGAAATCGTGAAAAAATATTTCTTTGTCGAAACGTAGTACATTCATAGACATAATAAGAATAGACTAGGTAAGGTATGGGCCGTTCTGTGCATCGAGGTGTAACGCCAATCATGGACGTCTATGACGCCATGCTTCTACAGCATTATCCATGATCCTTTGGAGCCCTGCGCACTATCTGCCAGCAATACTGTATCGTCTGCATATCTAATATTATTTATAAGTTGTCCATTTACTGCAATACTATCTTCTGATTCGTCCAAGGCCTCTCTAAAGATGTTTTCAGAGTATATGTTAAATAATGCTGGTGACAGTATGCAACCCTGTTAACTCCTTTTTCGACTGTGAAGATTTCGGACAGTTCATTTTCGAATCGAACTGTTGCTTTTTGTTGGAGATATAAGAGACGAGTCTTATATCCTTACCATCGAGTCCGGATGTTTTTAGGATATCGATTAGTTTTCCATGTGGGACTTTATCAAATGTCTTCTCGAAATCTATGAAACATGCATACACATCGCAGTTGACATCCCTGGCTCTCTGTATTATAACTTGCAAGCTGAAAAGTGCTTCCCTCAGGACATTCGAGAGAAAAATACTCAGAAAGTATATGGCCCGGTGCAAGAGGAAGACGGCACATGGAGAATCAAGAGAAACTATGAGGTTAATGAATTGAATGAAGGTTATGATATTGTAAGATTTGTGAAAAGTTAAAGACTGTCATGGCTGGTACATGTCCAGAGACAAGAAGACGCAAACAAAGAAAATATTACAATGGAAACCGATAGGAAGGCGAAAAAAAGGAAGGCCCAGAACGAAATGGTTGGATGACGTGGAAGACGACCTGAAAAGCATGAACTTAAGACAATATAGAAGAAGGTTACAAGAAAGACCATCAACAACACAAACCCCAAAGAAAAAATAGATAGAAAAAAACATTGGATGACTGAAGAAACTCTCAACATTGTAGAAGAAAGACGAAAACTTAGAAACGGCACGCCAAATTCAATAAAAAAAAGAAATAGAAATAAGCACCATAAATACAACTATGAAACACTTGTGCAGAAGGGACAAAAATAATTATATAAAAAGCATATGTGAACAACTAGATGAACATGCTGACCGCCAAGAATCTAGAGAACTTTTCTCAAAAGTCAAATATCTAGCGAGAGAATTCAAACCACAGGCATAGATCATCAAAGATAATAGTGGAAATACCATAACAAACCCAGACGGTATCGCAGAGGTGTGGAAACAATATTGTGAAATACTATTCTCTAACAAAGACACAGACCATAATACAGAGAAAAGAAGTTATGAAAAAGAACCACAAATATTAAAATCAGAAACTGAGTCGGCAATAAAAAAACTAAAATGTAGAAAAGCACAAGGAGAGGATGGAGTAACAGCTGAAATACTCAAAGAAATGGGAGAATTAGGGACGGAAGTAATGCTTAGAATTTGCAATGAGATCTGGAATACCGAAAAGTGGCCAAATGACTGGGGTAAACTCACGTTTATTCCCATATACAAAAAAGGTTCTCCGACAGACTGCAGTAATTACCGTACAGTAGCGTTGATATCTCACGCGAGCAAAGTACTTTTAACAATAATCAATGAAAGATTAAAATCCATTCTCTTGTCGCAAATTCCCCAAGAACAATGCAGATTCGTTCCAGGTAGGGGAACAAGAGAACACATTCTTAATATTCGTCAAATTATCGAAAAATCTCGAGAGTTTAACATAGAAACAAATTTGTGCTTTGTTGACTACTCCAAGGCCTTCGATAACGTAAAATGGGATAAAATGTGGCATATACTTAGAGAAATGGGTAAGCCAGAACATCCAATCTATCTATTACAAGCACTTTATGTAAATAACACCGCTAATGTAAGAGTTAATAATGTGGTTTCGAAAAACTTCAAATTAAAATCTGGAGTGCGGCAGGGATGTATAATATCCCCCATTCTATTCAATATATATATATATATATAGTGAACACATTATGCGTCAAGTTTTTGAGGAATGGCAAGGTGGAGCAACGATAGGAGGAAGAAAAATAAAAAGCCTACGTTATGCTGATGACACTGTTATATTGGCGTCTTCGCCAGAAGAACTGGAAGATATTATGAATAGGCTAGGAAGGGTGAGTACGGAATATGGTTTGAAAATAAATATACAGAAAACCAAAGTAATGATCATCCATAGAATCAGAAACAACCAACCGGAGATAAGAGACTTGACAGGTTACGAAGTGGTCAGACAATTTAATTACTTAGGCTCCGTTATTAATAACAGTGGAGGATGCGAAGACGAGATTCGTAGACGCATCACAATGGCCAGATCGGCAACAGCCAAACTCACAAAAATATGGAAGAACACTGGCATTACAAAAAACAGGAAATTACTCCTTGTTCGAGCATTAATATTTTCTATCGCCATCTACGCTTCAGAGACTTGGACCATCAAAAAAGCAGATTCAAAACGTATAATGGCGTTTGAAATGTGGGTCTACCGGAGAATGTTGCGCATACCATGGACCGCACATCGCACAAATAATTCAATATTAGCCGAACTTAACATAAAAACTAGACTCAGCACAACTATCAACCAAAATATACTGAGATATTTTGGACATATAACTAGAGGAAGAGAAGGCATGGAACTAATGATAGTTGAAGGTAGAGGGCAAAAGATTAAGATGAAGATTTCCAATACGATGGTCGGACCAAATAAAGGACATGACTGGTTACTTATTCTTCGAAGCAAAACAACACGCACAGGAGAGAGATAATTGGACAGAAATAGTCAAACGACTTACATGACGCCACTACATCCTTACGAAGGAGAACAGATAGAGGAGGAGGACAAGAAAGATCTGAATGGAATGACATAATCAGACAAAGACCCATCCAGGGTTATGATGCCAAAAGAAAAAGTGGTTAATCAAAAATCTCTTCTATACGATGAAGAGATTAAACATTCTCACATGCTCTCTGTCGGTACCCAGCCTGGCCTACTAGAAATGGTAAGCCTTTGGGTAGGCGTCTAAGCAGACGAATTAAGTCAGTTATCTTGAGGAAGTTTGTGATTCTCAATATCTGAGAAAGATTCCGAAATCAGTGGTGTAGGCATAGACCGGTCGTCGTAGGCAAACGGCGGCTCAGAAGAACTATCTTCCGATGCGCCGAAGATTGGGCTATCGCTAAGGTCTAGTCCAGACGTTATAGGATAATACAATGGGCTCGTCCTAGGTGGTGTAAGTATAGTACATCCGTAAATACTAACCATAAAATGTTCAACAAGAAGATGACGTAATTTCGAGTGTTTTTGATTCTGAAGAATCACCTCTAACAACTTAAATTTGACAATCAGTTTTTGACAATACACCAAAGTGTGTGTGACATTGTTAAGAGGCAACAGTAGCGATCAACAGGTAGCAACAAACGCGGTCCAAGATTGCGGCTCTAATTTTGAATATTTTGTCGACATATTTGGCACACTGTTAAACATCGCAAAATGTCTGATCTGGGACATATAGTGAGGGGAAGTCGATATAAAATATTACAACTGATCCTTAAAGGCAAAATAGAGCGCCGTAGAGGTATAGGAAGAAAACAAGTTTCTTGGTTAAGAAACATTCGAGAATGGACTCAGATACCAAATGCTGGACAATTATTCCATATTGCAGAAGATCGAGAAGCCTTCGCAATGGTGATCGCCAACGTCGGATAATTCTGATAATGCACGTGAAGAAGAAGAAGATTTGGCACACATATTCGTAATATAATAAAGAATGGCGGTACAGAGCCCATTTGAGAAATATGTTAGTATGTGGAAATTACTCTATAACAGATTTCTGTTGCGTTATCTGCACTCGATACCATTCGCAGATAACGCAACAGAAATTTGTTATAGAGTAATTTCCACATCGAGTAATTCGTATCGAGTGCAGATACGATTCGTATCGAGTGTTCGTAATCCCTATGCATATAACAGAACAGAAATCTGACGCAGGTTTATCAAAGTGACAGTGACAATTTCTCTATGTTGACTAATCAGTTATTTAGTTATAATATGTTAGATTTCTTAGAGATAAAAAATTTTACTAGGGCCAATATGACACAAAATCTAGGCATGGGATAAAATAGTTTATTTTTTTGTTCTTCTTAATGGCGGTACAGGCTCCTTTTTGCAATATTTTATTTAGTTATAGCGTAATTTCCACCTCTGTACCGCCATTCTTTATTATATTACGAATATGTGTGCCAAATATCTCCACAAAATATTCAAAATTACAGCCGCAATTTTGGACCGGGATTGTTGCTACCTGTTGATCGCTATTGTTTCCTCTTAACAATGGAACAGTTAAGAGAAATAGTAAAATAGTTTAATTTAAAAGTACATCATAAATAGTACATCAAAAAATTTTTATCACTCCAATCGAATAAAATCGAATAAAAGTGTGTTTGATATCTCAAACTATAAAAATTTTTGAAAATATTGTAAATAAAAAGATATTGAATTCGAAAGTTGATTCCAGTTGTTCAGATAGCTTAATGGGCTGAGGCGCTCGATCGGTACCTCTAGTGGATTTACGATCTAGGTTCGATCCCTGGTCCGGACGATGAAAAATAAAAAGGCCAACGTCGTAGTATAAAATGCAATAGAATCTACGGCTTGGTTTCGAATAAGCAAGGTGTCTGATCGGCCTATGGAGGAGCGGTACGGCAAGCGATAAGAGCTTGTGGCTTGGTGATACTCCTTCATAGATCCCTACCGGAAAGGCGTTGACGCCTAATAACGGTGTATATATATAGGGTGTCCCAAAAGTAGCAGAACGCTCGAATATTTCGCGAAATGAATATCGGATAGAAAAACTGAAAAACAAATGTACAATAATTTTCTAAAATCGATCGAATGACACTAAACACGACCCCCCACTCCACCCTCTGGAGATGGGGTGGGGGGCAACTTTAAAATCTAAAATATAAACACCCAGTTTCTATTGCAGATTTGGATTCCTTACGTAAAAGTAAGCAACTTTCATTCGAGACATTTTTTCGAATTGTGGATAGATGGTGCTATAATTGGAAAAAATGATTTATCGTGATACCATAGGTAAATTATGGAAACGGCCTAATATCTCGAGAAATACACTTCCAAATGAAAACTCAAAAAACACGTTTTTGATATATTTCAAATACCTATCGAATGATACCAAACACGACCCCTCACTCACACCCTGGAGGTGGGGTGGTGGGTAACTTTAAAATCTTAAATAGGAACCCCCATTTTTATTACAGTTTTGGATTCCTCATTAAAAAATAAACATTTATTCGAAACATTTTTTAGAATTGTTGATAGATGGCGCAAATAAATCGTAATTTTCCGATTATAGCGCCATCTACCAACAAATATTACTTAGTTTTTCATGAGGAATCCAAATCTGCAATAAAAAATGGGGGTTCCTATTCAAGATTTTAAAGTTACCCCCACCCCACCTCCAAGGGGTGGGGTGGAGGATCATGTTTGGTATCATTCGATAGGTATTTGAAAAATATTAAACACGTATTTTTTGGTTTTTCATTTGGAAGTGTATTTCTCGAGATATTAAACCGTTTCTGTAATTTACCTATGGTATCACGATAAATCGTTTTTTCCGATTATAGCGCCACCCATCCATAATTCCAAAAAATGTCTCGAATAAAAGTTGCTTACTTTTATGTAATGAATCCAAATCTATAACAAAAACTGGGGGTTTCTATTTAAGATTTTAAAGTTATCCCCGCCCCACCTCCATGGGGTGGAGTGGGGGAACGTGTTTGGTGTCATTTGATAGATTTTTGAAAATTATTGAACACGTATTTTTCAGTTTTTCAATCGGATGTTGACTTTGCGAAATGTTCGACTGTTCCGCTACTTTTGGGACACCCTGTATATAAGTTGATTCCAACATAAAAAATGTAAATATATTGTCATAAAAAAGTTACCTGTAATCAAATCCCATACAACCTTCTGTGACTGGACGGCAAGTCCCTGGCATACCAGACACGTCTTCAGCAATAGTAACTGCGTCGCTGTGTAGTTTGTGAATCATATGGTTAGCCATCATAAGATAAACCAATCCCTCAGTATCTACACCCATACTGAAATAATCGTCATAGTGACCACCAAAACCTTGACCGATTCCTCTAGAATGGTACAACATGGAAGTGACACCGTCAAAACGGAAACCATCAAAACGGTACTCTTCCATCCACCATCTTATATTTGAAAGAAGAAAACGGAGTACTTCGAATTCTGAATAGTTAAACAGTCTAGAATCCCATAAAGAATGTTCGCCTCTTGGACCAGAGTGGAAGAAACCTTAAATAAACATAGTTTAATTGATGGATTCAACCGTTACTTGATGGAAGTTCATTTTATCTAACAATAAAACACTGAAAACTTTTATTTTCAATACTTCCACAAAAATTTATTATACCTTAATGTCACTATAGCTGTTTCGGCAGAGTGCCTTTCTCAAGTGATTTATTTTGCGCGTCTGCATTTTAAAGTCTTTAAGTGAATAGGTTGAGGAGTGGGACGCTGTTGGTCTCAAGTTGGTCATCCAGAATTATTATATTTGTATTTTTTAATTTATTAATTTCCATATATTCTAATAAAGATAGCTTAACGCCTTTATTTTGAATATGAAGAATCTGAAACTGTTCATTAAAAGGAACTGCTTAAATGCGGTGTTTTGAAGTGAAATATTGGTGGAGATACGTGGATGATATATACTAGTATGCTTTAAGGAACCAACAGACAAGAGCTCAGACGTTTTGAACGAAAAATACTTGGAAAAAATTTTCGGGCCTCACCACTACATCAACACAAACCATTTACACCAGTTAATAGGGAAAAAATTCATCGATTTCACGTAAAAATGTTAAACAGGGTTTTGAAGGTTTTAAACGATAGATGAGGGATAAATGATGATAATTCCGTGAAGACGTACAGCTAATATTTCTTCTTCTTTTTTCTAAACAGTTACACAGAATGAAAAACTCAGTTTTTTTACTATAAATCGTTTCTTGTACATTTTAGAGAAACATGTTTCAAATAAATATTGTAGATCTTAAAAAGTTCTTTAACTTGGTGGGACAAGTATTAAAATATATAAAGAATTGACCGAGATAATTGTAAAAAACCCTCATATTTGCACTAATTTATAAATGTTAATAACTGTATTTTTTGCACAACGAAATTTAATTTAACTACTTTAGATTATGCCAATTAAAGGGTTATTTCAGTGTTCTAAATTTCAACCAGATTGACCAAATAGTTTATGAGTTATTCAATTTGTTTATGCCAGAGAGCAATTGTTTAAACAGCTGTTCTTGCCCTAACAGTGACTCTAGAGATATTTTACAAATCCCAATCGATTATTTGAGACTTTAATTTTAAGATGTATTGAAAATGTTTTAAGATTTTATCAAAATTGTTATTAAAAAAACCGTCTGAAAAAGACCCTACTTTTTAGGTTATAAACAATTGGAATAACATTGACAGTTTTTATGATACACGCTTGTATGTAGGTTCACTGAAAAGCTGGTGAAAAAATATACTTTAAAATTGTAAAAAGAATTTTATGTGACCAATATAAATCAAGTTAGAATTTTTTTTTCAATAAATCATATTTCCATTGTTATAAACATTAAGAGCTGAAAATTGAATGAGTTGTTTAAGAAAATCTGTATTTTATGATCCACTTCATATATTGCATATGCGGTGAAAAAATAAAAAGTCATGACTACTCATGAGTCATGACCCGTTAAACTGATGGTATTCGTGAAACACCGCCAACGAATGTGAAGGTGAGAATAGCTTCGTTTTATTTTTTAGAATGGAATCCCAATTTAAAACAATTTACAATTAATTCAACTTTTATGTGCAGAGCTCAACAAATCTGGGTACCGAACTAAAGTAGCAGATGAAGATGCAGACGTATTAATAGTGCAGACATCTCTTTACGAACATACATATGAACCTGACAAGATCGTTGTAATAATTTGTAATGATACCGATATAATCATAGTATTGACGCAACTCTCTGTTCCGGACAATTACATATATTTTGAAAGAAAAAAAAAGCGAAAAAGGACAATCTATCTATCTATTATAGTTGTAATAGGTTTAAACAATCTCATATAAGAAAATACGTTGGGTTCTTCTTATATAGTTTTACTGGGTGTGATACAACTTTTTAGATCTGACAAATATTTTTTATGACGAGAATGCTAACAAGGAGGACATCATGAAAAACGGATATATCATTGTTGCTTTGTATTCTGCTGCAATTGATGTTACATATAAAAAACACAATAACATATTGGCATTAAATGAGTTACGATTTTTAAAATTTGTAAGAAATACAGGGAAAAAAATTTGCGTTTATCATCAATTACAACACTGGTTAGGTAAAAAACTGGATGCTACCCATACCCAATATGGATAGAAAAAGACTGATATTGATTTTGAACCCATTTACACCTTATATTGTTTGACTCCTTAAGTGATATTAAAACAAATAGCATGTAAATGTTTAACGGGTTGCAAAAGTACAAGATGTGGCTGTAAAAAATATGGTATAAACTGTACGGATCTTTGTACACACTGTGCAGAGTGTGCAGTGGAAGAACAGGAGAAAAAATGTTGCAATCGCGCTGCAGTGGTTCTTGACGATGTCGAGTCAGACTTTGTAGACGATGAACTAACTGTAACTTGCCGAGAAGTCTAGAAGTTGTAGATGTTCACTAGAATAATCAAATTAAAATTCATAAACAATGTTTTATTATTTATTTTTATACTTATTAGATGCCTACCTAGACAAATATTAATAGCTTCTTTCAATTAAATCATAATAAAACAAAAATTAATTTTTTAAAAACTATTAAGGACTTTTATATACTTTTAATTAATGCAATTAAAATAAATAAATATTGTATTGTACTAATTTATAATTATTTTATACTTATATAAAAAATATACTTTGTTTAATAAAATTTAAAGGAATTTTTACGAAATACTTGTAAAATTCAATAACTTTTATAGTATAATTAAATCAATTGATTTTCACGGGATTTTCCCATTTTCCCGGAAGTTGAAATTTGCACAGTTTTTATTATTTTTTTGAGCTAACCCAGTTAAAAAAAGAAGGTTGCGCGAGCTATGGAAGGTGATAATTTATTGCAGTTTTTTTTCCAAAAAAGGAAGCGAAGCTCGAACAGTTCCCACCTTCACTTTCGTTGGTGGTGTTTCACGAGTACCGTCAGTTAGCGATACCGTTATAATAATAAGTTTTTTTATTATTTCACTGCCTATGCAATCTATACACTGGATCATAAAATATAGATTCCCATAAATACAATATGTTCAATTTTCAGCTCTTAATGTTTATAAACAAGGCAAAATTGATTTATTAAAAAAATAATAACTTGATTCATATTAGTCATATACAATTAATTTTTCTATTTTAATATGTATTTTTTCATCAGCTTTCCAGTGAGCCTACATGCAACCGTGTGACATAAAAACTGTCAAAGTTATTCTAATTGTTTATAACCTAAAAATTAGGGCCTTTTTCAAACGGTTTTTTTAATAACAATTTTAATAAAATGTTAAATTGTTTTAATATATCTTAAAAATAGATTCTCGAATAACTGATTGCGATTTGCTAAATATCTCTAGAGTCACTGTTAGGGCAAGAACAGTTGTATAAACAATTGCTCTCTTGGATAAACAAATTGAATAACTTATAAACTATTTGGTCGATCTGGTTGAAATTTGGCACACTTAAATAGCCCATTAAATAGCATAATTTAAAGTAGTTAAATTATAAATCATTATGCAAAAAGTAAAGTTATCAATATTTATAAATTAGTGCAAAAATGAGGGTTTTTTGCAATTATCTCGGTCAATTGTTTATATATTTCAATATGTGTCCCACCAAAGTAAAGAACTTTTTAAGGTCTACAATATTTCTTTGAAACATTTTTCTCTAAAATGAACAAAAAACGTTTTATCGTCAAAAAACTGAGTTTTTCATTCTTTGTAACTGTTTAAAAAAAAGAAGAAGAAAAATTAGCTGTACGTCTTGACGGAATTATCATCAGTTATCACTCCTCTACCGTTTAGCACCTTCAAAACCCTGTTTAACATTTTTTCATGTTTTTTTACCTATTAACTGGGGTAATTACAGGATCAGAACCAATATCGAATTAAAAGTACTCTACAAAGACGCCGATATTGTCCAAGAAATTAGATCACAACGACTAAGATGGGTATGCCACGTGCACAGACTTCATACCGAGTCTGTAAGACTGGTATGAATGGGAGAAGATTTCTACAGGCAAAAGACCACTCGGACATCCCAGAATGCGACTGAGAGATAACATCCAAGCAGATCTCCGAAAAATGAACATCCCATTTGACATTAGGTTGATGGAAGGCCGAACAAATTGGAAAAAAGTTGTAGTTAGACAAGACCCAGCCAGGGTTGTAGCGCTACGTGATGATGAACAGACTATTTAACTAATTTTTATCATAAATTAATTCACTCCATGGTAATATTGAGTTAACAATGGAAAGAGAAAGGAATCAGTCCATAAATTTTCTGAATTTAAAAATTATCAGACTGTAAAATAAACATTAGTTCTCCGTATTTCATAAACCTACAGATACTGACACAACTATACATAATTTATCATCCCATCCTACACAACATAAATTAGCAGCCTACCATAGCATGTTACAGAAATTCCCATGTCAAAAAATAACATCGAGACAAAATTGCACATCATTGAGCAAATAGCAGTAAACAATGGGTACAACAGGCTGTACATGGGTACAAGAGACTTCATCGGCTACTGGCAAGTCAATCGCCACGTATTTCTTAGCTCCGAACAAATCGTTTGATTTTGTATAATATACTAATTATTAATTCATTAGACATAAACTATCCTATTAAGTGCAATAAACTCTACAAAAAGTGCTAATTAGTTAGTGTAAAATTTGCAATCTAAAGTGCCTTTTGGAACAGTTTTTGTGAGTACATTTTATCATATTCGTAAACCTTATCAGCATATTCACAGTAAAAACTTTACAATGCCTACGTCACCTAATTGTGGGAATTGTTTAAAACTGATACCTGCCAACGATCGAAAACTTCAGTGCGATGGATGTAAACGACAAATTCACATGGGCTGCACAGAGGTTTCACTTGACGATCGGGTAACCAGACAGAAAGTTCGTGGTATTTGTATTCTGTGCAACTCTTGTAACACAAACGTTGCTAACATTTCTCAAATTAAGGATCTTTTATCTGATCTCAAATTAGATATTAACAGTAAAATGGATG
The DNA here is from genome assembly GCF_917563875.1 of Diabrotica virgifera virgifera. Classification (NCBI taxonomy): domain Eukaryota; kingdom Metazoa; phylum Arthropoda; class Insecta; order Coleoptera; family Chrysomelidae; genus Diabrotica; species Diabrotica virgifera. Next base: position 69,233,692 of record NC_065445.1, on the reverse strand, counting down.
CATTTGATAATAAACTGGCCGAATTAAATGAAAAATTAAAGCAGATTGACTCTCTTAAATCAGTAGAATTTGCGGATAATATAGCTAACGAAGCTGTTGATCGTATTACAAGAGCCAAAAATGTGTTAATCAGAGGCGTCCCCGAAGTGGGTTCTACATCTCAGGCTAAAAAAGATCATGACAATAATGTTATTACATCGGTATTGAGTTCTGTTGGGTGTCAAGAAACTCCGCTGAGTTTTTACAGGGTTGGCAAACCTAATCAACGTTTCCCTCGTATGTTAAAAGTGGTTATGTCTTCCGACTATTTTGCTAAACAAATTCTACGCAACAAATCCAAGCTTCTAGAAGATAAAGACACTGAATCCTTCTCCATAATTGACGACAAAACTCCAATTCAACAACAACGTCTGAAAGACCTTCGAAGCGAACTGGAAACTAGAAAAAACAATGGTGAACGGGACTTGACAATTAAGTACATCCAAGGCATTCCTAAAATTACTACATTTCGCCATTGACCCAAACTCCTCTATGTTCAACGATTGGCTACTTCTTTATACAAACATTGCTTCACTTAATGCTAAATTTACTGAATTTGTATGTAATATTCAATTAATAACACCTCATATTATCTGTATAGCTGAAAGTTGGTTGAATAATAATATTCCTGACTCTTTAATTGCCATACCTAGTTACACTATTTATCGTAAAGACCGACAAAATCGCGTAGGAGGTGGGGTCTGTATTTATCTTTCGGAGTTAATTACTAATAACTTTTCTATTTGTGCTAAAGATATTCAGACTGCCGGATTAGATATTCTTCACCTGACTATCACCAGAAATTCATTTACCATGAATCTAATTTGCTTGTATCGTTCCGCTGATACCCAACCAGGAACTGATAATCTTTTTATTGAATTACTTGAGGAAATATCACTTCTTGACAATCTTGTTATCGTAGGTGACTTTAACTTTCCCGATATCTCATGGCCAGCTATTTCGTTATCTGACGGTGTTAGCTCTCATAATTTATTTAAAAATTTTATTATAAATTCCAACCTGTCGCAACTTATCACCAAACCTACTAGATTTAGACTTAATAATCAACCATCAACGGTCGACCTGGTAATTACAAACGAAGAACAATTAATTTCAACGATAGACATATCTTTTCCAATTGGAAAATCCGATCACGCAGTGATAACTTTCCACATTCAGTTTAACTTATCGAAAAGTCTTAACAAAATGTATACAAAGACTATAACAGTTAACAGATTTCTTTAAAGTTAATTCCGCTTTACATCAACTTAATTGGAATAACCTTTTTCATAACTTAATCGATCCCTCGTCAATGTGGGACACTTTTCTTGACACTACAACTAGAACTATTTCAGTTCATACAACTGAACGTCAGCTGTTTAGAAATCAATTAAAACCTTGGATCAACCTTGCCGCTACACGCTTAATTCGACATAAACGGAAGCTTTGGCAATCTTATAAACGCACAGGTTCCCTTGATGATTTTCTTGTTTACCGTAGATTTTCCAATAGAGTAAAACAATCTTTGCTAAACCTAAGGAAAGATTTTGAAGAATCTATCATTGCAAGTGATAATAGTAAGAAAATTTTCCGGTACATTCGCACATCTTTATCATCTAAAGTATCCATACCATTGCTTCAAAAAGCCGACGGGTCTTTATGTTCCTCGAATAAAGAATCCTCTGATGCTTTATCGCTGTTTTTCACTCAGGTTTTTACAGATGAACCTAATGATGCCGTTCCTCAAATAATGTGTCCACGTTTGCATGAAACTCTTAATGACATCTCTTTCACACCGGAGGTAATTAAACAACATTTACGGAAACTACGCAACAATTCATCGCCTGGTTTGGACGGACTAACCTCCTTTTTCCTAAAACAATGCGCAGATTCTGTAGCAATCCCTCTATCCCTTATGATGAATACTTCCTTTAATCAGGGTTATCTCCCTTCATCGTGGAAATTGGCTTCGGTTACTCCTATTTTTAAGAAAGGCAATAAACTTGATTGCAATAATTATCGCCCAATCAGCCTAGTATCTATTGTCAGCAAGATCATGGAAGCCATTATTTCCGAAGCTATGTCTGAGTTTCTCCTTCACGAAAATGTGATTCCTCACCAACAACATGGTTTTATTAAAGGTCGTTCAGCAATCACGAATTTACTCCATTGTGTTAACGATTGGTCGTCATCTTTAAACGATCGGCATCCTGTTGACGTAGTCTACTTAGACTTCTCCAAAGCTTTCGACCGTGTTCCCAAGCGTCGACTACTAGCTAAATTGGATCACTTTGGTATCCGCGGAAAGTTAAACCTTTGGATTCAGAATTTCCTATCTGATAGGTATTTCCGAGTTCGTGTTGGGGAAGCATATTCATCAGATAAACCTGTCAAGAGCGGAGTTCCACAAGGATCGGTACTTGGACCACTTCTCTTCTGTGTCTATACAAGCGATCTTCCACTCATTATATCTAGTAAGGTTTCCGTTTACGCTGATGATACCAAGTTGTACGTTAATCCTATTGTTAACCAACATGTTCTTCAACATGATCTCGATACAATATTGAAGTGGTCCTTGGAATGGTTACTTCCTCTAAACATTGAGAAATGCGTTGTACTACACATTGGCAAGAACAACCCGTCACTACCGTACTTTATAAATGGACATCCCTTAAGCTCGGTAACCTCCCACAACGACCTCGGAGTGATAATTAACAGTGACTTAAATTGGTCGGAGCATATTGTGTCGGTGTGTAAACGTGCAAACTCGAAACTATTTCTGATACGTAAGTGTTTTACACGTATTTCTTTAAATTCCATGTGCAGACTTTATTCAATATACGTCAGACCTACTCTTGAGTTTGCAGGACCGGTTTGGAATCCAGATCTCGCTCGTGACAAGGTATTAATCGAAAATGTGCAGCGTAAAGCTACAAGACTCGCATTCGGCCGCGTAAGACCTTGTTATGAAGATAGACTCACCATGGCTCATCTAACGACTTTCGAGCGTCGACGTCTTCGAGGTGATCTAATTTTGTGCTTCCGAATTCTGAAATACAACTTTGGAAACCTAAATACCATGTTTACCATAAACCGAGATGATAGATTAAGAGGCAACCAATACAAATTAAAGAAGGAGCAGGCAATAGCACGGTCCAGAGTAAACTTCTTGCCTAACAGGATATTTAATATTTGGAATAATTTAGATCGAGACACCATATCAGCAACTACAGTGAATACGTTTAAAAACAGACTGGATACGACAATATTTCATACATAAAAATTGCACGATGTTAAATTTTCTATGGATATTTTACTAATATCTCTTATTTTATGTAACTGTCAGTAGTTATTTTACATTGTTATTTTTCTTTGTTTTTGGGCATAATAGGAGCTTGCTCCTCTGCCCTTACTTGTTATGTAATAATAATAATAATAACAAACAAGCAACAAAATTTTAAACCAAAAACTCCATAAGGAAGCCCTGAAATTATAGTAGACGATCCGATATAAGGTCGCCTTGCACCGATCTGTTTAATGGATAAAAATTATTGGATATGTAATTTAGCATGTTAACAATTATTACAAAAACAAGGGTTGCCCGATCTAATCTTGTTCTAACTATAATTAATTAATATTTAAAAAGTGACATTTTTTTATGAATTAAAAAAAAATTCGACCCGTGATGATATTATATCAGATTTTTTGGATCATTCTAATCAAAAAAGGTCTTTTGTAATTTTTCTCTAACGTTGATCGTTTTTGAGTTATAAACAATTTAAAACTGAAAAAATAACGAAATATGATCATTTTCAAGGCTCAAAAACACAAGTAAAAAATATCATTTTTGCTATTATCAAGTACATAAATTCAAGTTCAAACCTTTTTCTATCAGGTCTTGACAAGAATTTTAGATATGTTTTATTCTAAAACATATTTTTTTAATTGTTAATGAGGAAGGTTTCTTATGGGGAGACGGGCATTGACAACTAAAAAACAATGTGTCAGAATGAAATAAGTCCAAAAGACTTATCAAGAACTGATAGAAGAGGTTTGAACTTAAATTTAGGTACTTCGTAATTTCAAAAATGATATTTTATACTTATGTTTTTGAGCCTTGAAAATCGTGATCTTTCGTTCTTTTTTCAATTTTAAATTGTTTATAACTAGAAAACGATCAATTGTAGAGAAACATTAAAAAAGACCTTTTTTGTTTAGAATGATCTAAAAAATCTGAAATAATATCTGCCCCGGTCAATTTTTTTTAATTTATAAAAAATGGCATTTTTTAATTATTAATTAATTATAGTTAGAACAAGATTAGATCGGGCAACCCTTGTTTTTTGTAATTGTTAACATGCTAAATTATATACTTATATAATTATACCAACTTATACCAACCCTTCTAGGTACTGTAGTATACAAAAGAAAATACCGAATAGAACGTGGTTCCAGTCATATAATTATTCAAGAAAATACATCACAACTATAACACGTCTTCGTTTTGGTCACGCCTGTTATCCCACACACCTGCATAAAATTCGTGTTCTCGAAAATGATCGATGTCCAAATTGTGATAAAAAAGGTGATTTAGATCATATTTTTTTTTGAATGCCAAAAATATAAGAATGAAACAGATCGATTTATTCAGCAGCTACATAGACTTAAGATACCAGCTCCGTTTAATATCCTCAGTATCTTAGCCAATGGACAAGAGAGTATGTATAATGCGTTGGTGATGTTTCTGTCAAGTACCAAAATAGTTTTGTAGTGTCAAGTATTTAAAGTATATGTGTGTATATGTGTATGTATGTATATAGAGAAAATATGGTGAGCAACTTGGACAGTCCATAGCAAGGCGGCTTTCGAATTGAGTAGGGAGCCGCGGAAGATAAAAACAAAGAAATAACTTGCTATGGAACTTTGAGGACCTCACCGTCTTGTTTATTATTATTTCTATTTTATTATTCTTATCTTATTGTTATTGTTATTAAATTTTTGCAGATCGTTTTTGAACACACATTTCAGTACATAAATTACCTCAGTAGTAATGTTGTGACTGGCTGATCGACATAAAGTCCATGCCATTAAAAAAAAACATGCTAAATTACGTATCCAATCATTTTTATCCATTAAACAGATCGGTGCAAATTGACCTTATATCGTATCTTAGACTATTAGTCTTCCCACCACCACAGAAACACCCAGTACCTTCTGCACTATCACATATACAGGCAAGTCAACAACAAAAATAGCCAAACATAAAAAAGAAAGGAATAACACCAGCTTTCAGAACTAACAACAACTTAAGCCAGCGGTCGGGGAACTATTTTAATCATTACCCCAAAATATTTTTGTGTAAGTTGATATTACCCCATGGAGAAGAGCAAAAAAACGAAATCGCCTCTTATTAGCATCTTTCATATTATAGCCCCCATGATAATTTTGAAAAGAAAACAATAACTAAAAATTTAATTTAAACACCATTTATTCAATTTATATTAATATAATACCTAGTAATACATAACGGTAATATTATAAGTAATATCTATAATATATTATAACAAATTGAAACCCATTGGGGTACAATTGAGGGACAATTTGGGGCACTGTAATAATAATGGTGGTATAAACAAGAATTAGAAAAAAAAAAGAATAATTAAAAACATTCTTTCTTCACGTTTTGGAGAAATGATGATTGCTTCAAAATTGGGACTTTTTGATGTAAGGGCGATTTGAATACTGTCTTCGGCGTTTAATCAATTTCTGTTCTTCGTTTTTATGTTCATCAGAGTGGAAAAGCCTTGTTCGCACAAAGATGTTATTCCAAATGGCAGCAATTTTTAACCGCCTATTCATGTGCAATTTTGAAAGCCTTTGCAGCTTTTGACATCCAAAAAGACGAGAGATTTGGTTTACTCTCAAACTGAATACATGCTTCAGTATTTGATCGAAGTTCAAGAATTGCTTCTGCCAAACCTGAAGGTTCTTCTGGTATCATAGCAATTTCACATTTAAAATGATATACAATCCAACTGACGGTACGTGTATCAAGATCTGGAAAGCAATCTGAAAACCGCATTCTGAGTTTGATAAGATGCCTTACAATTGTATCCTTGATGTCAGCAAAAGTAATATTTTCGAAATCTTCCAAAAACAAAGCTAACCTTGAAAAAGAAGCTATCTTGTTCTGTTCTACTTTCTGTCTCCAATATTGCAGCTTTAATCCAAACGCTGATACTATTTCTCTCGCTGAAATGATATTAATATTCTTTCCTTGCAATTCTTTGTTTAATATATTTATACTCTCAAAAATGTCCGCTTAATATGCGAGATATGCAACCCAGGAAGAGTTTTTAAACTTATCTGCGAGAATATTTTTTTGATCAACCATAAAAATTTCGACTTCAGTTTTGAGAGTCCATACTCGATTATTTAGTACATTTCCGCGAGAGAGCCACCTTACTTCTGTATAATAAAGTTGGTCCGTATATTCAGCTTCACCGTCCTGACATAATTCACGAAATAGCCGCGAGTCGCTTAATAAAATTTACAATCTTGATGACATCCTGCATGACGGCTTCCAGTGTAGGTTCTAAATATTTGACCGCATAAGGGCCTGGCGATGGATCATACAGTGAGTAACTTCAATGTTTGGGTTATTTCTTTTACGAAAGTCGAAAAACCATTAATATGATCCAGCATAGCTGGAGCTCAATCCAAAGATACAGAAATACAGTTTTCCCATTTTAAACTTTGCGCATTGAAGTATTCATTAACTTTATTGTAGACATCAATTCCACGAGATCTTAACTCGAGAGGAGAACAAAACAGCAATTCCTCTTCAAAATTATCTGCACCTTTGTAGCGAACATACACCATTAGCTGTGAATTGCTACTAAAATCAGTTATCTCATCAAGCTGAATAGCAAAATATTTAGCCTGTTTTAATGCGAAAATAATCTGTTCCTTCACATTTTCTGCTAATAAAGAAATTCGTTCTTTCACAATTCTCGCAGACAAGGGCACTGACAGTTTCTTGAAGATCAGAACGCTGATCAAAAAATGTACCAAACAAGTTGCTATTCAATCTTTTTTCTTTTAACAGATATTTTTTAACAGATATTTTCTGTCTTTTAACAGATATTTCTAAATTTGCATAGTATTTTCACGGTTTGGAAGACAGGTGTGAATGCAAATTATCTAAATGTTTCTTCAATTGACTTTTTTTGAAAGATTCTGAAGTCAGTACCTTCATACATACAACAAACTGTGGTTTCATTGTATCATTGTCTTCTATTTGTGTAAAACTGTAATTAAAGGAATTCATCTTGATATTTTCTTTTTCTATTTGCTGCCATCTGAAGGGAGACAGAAAATAATAGTTGTAAAATACTTGAACAGGTTTATAAAATAGCAAATTAAAAATATATACTTTTTAATCACAAAAGTTTTATTTTTATCCCCAAAAATTTCATTTTTACCCCATTTGGGGTAATTTACCCCGGTGCCCCGACCGCTGACTTAAGCTAATACATTAAGAACAATAAGAGCCAAAAGAAATAGCAATTACATGAGTGGTGTATACCAACTGACATGTGGTGACTGTCCAAAAACTCACATCGGTCAAACTGGCAAACTCTTTGACAAACGCATAGTAGAACACCAAAGGGCTTTCAATATCAGAAAAACAGATTCTGCGAACGCACTTCACCTTCTAGATCGTAATATTTCTTTTAATGAACAGTTTAAATTCTTCATATTCAAACTTCACTTGAGACAAACAGCTCCCCATTCCTCAACCTATTCACTTAGAGACTTTAAAATGCAGACACATTAAAATAAATCAAGAAAGATAAAAAAGGTCAAGGAAGGTTTTGTTTATATTTGATTCAGAGTTGGACCACCATCTCCATATAGCTATTTCAGCATCCTTATGCCTCATCAGTGAAGCTCAGAAGTCTCAACTCTGAAGGAAATACAAACAATTCTGCCAATTTGAGGCAAACCATCGCAATGCAATGAACCCACCTCTGAGACGCAATTTAGCGACATCTCTCGTATTACGAGGAAAACAACGAAAAGCCCCAGATACAAAGTTTACTACCTTTTAAACAATTAGAATAATTGAAATAAAAATATAATAAACAATATTTTAAATCTAAGACCTTTCGTTAATAAACTGCTTTCTGGCTGCATCCCGTATCTCCGGATTTTACAATATATAATCAAAAGAGACGACGAAAGTAGGAGAAAGCAAATAGAGGACGCTTAGGCCACGCATTTACCTTCCCTTCGCCAAGGAAAAGGACCGAAAGACAGTTTCTAAATACTCATACTGAGTAAAAATGAAAAAGATAAAAAAGATCAAGGCAGGTTTTGTTTATATTTGATTCAGAGTTGGACCACCATCTTCATATAGCTATTTCAGCATCCTTATGCCTCATCAGTGAAGCTCAGAAGTCTCAACTCTGAAGGAAATACAAACAATTCTGCCAATTTAAGGCAAACCATCGTAATGCAATGAACCCACCTCTGAGACGCAATTTAGCGACATCTCTCGTATTACGAGGAAAACAACGAAAAGCCCCAGATACAAAGTTTACTACCTTTTAAACAATTAGAATAATTGAAATAAAAATATAATAAACAATATTTTAAATCTAAGACCTTTTTTATCTTTTTCATTTTTACTCAGTTTGAGTATTTAGAAACTGTCTTTCGGTCCTTTTCCTTAACGAAGGGAAGGTAAATGCGTGGCCTAAGCGTCCTCCATTTGCTTTCTCCTACTTTCGTCGTCTCTTGTGATTATATATTGTAAAATCCGGAGATACGGGATGCAGCCAGAAAGCAGTTTATTAACGAAAGGTCTTAGATTTAAAATATTGTTTATTATATTTTTATTTCAATTATTCTAATTGTTTAAAAGGTAGTAAACTTTGTATCTGGGGCTTTTCGTTGTTTTCCTTAAAATAAATCACTTGAGAAAGGTACTCTAGCGAAACAGCTGTTGTGATATTAAGTTATAATAAATTTTGTGGAAGTATTGAGAACAAAAAAGTTATCAGTGTTTTATTGTTAGAAACATAGTTTACTAATTCATTTATAAAATTTGATTGCTACTTACAGGAATCAGTTCCATCAAATTGATTAAGACCGTCCATTACGTTCTTACTGGCATGAGAATGTACAAGATCCAATAATACCATTAATCCCAACTCATGTGCTCTGTCCACCAAACGCTTGAGTTCTTCGGGTGTACCATATCTACTAGATGCCGCATAAAAACTGGTAACCTAATAAAAAGTGTTATAACTTGCGTTATTAAAAGTATTATAAATATCGAAAACAACAATTTAACGAAGTGAAAAATAAAAGTATAGAAAAAGACTGTATGACTTGTAAACACTTCTATACAGGGTGTTTCATTAATAATTGTCCATATAGTAACTGGAGAAACCTTAGCACAAAATACGAAGATTTAACCTAAAACACTTAAATAAAAAATGTGGTTCCTTTAAAATTATTCGAGGTATCCTTTTCATACTTGGCAGAAAGTGCGACTACTAGACAACCTACTAAAGTATGATAAACAAAAGTTTCTAGCTACTACCAGAGGCGTACGACAGAGGATGGTGAATGGTTGACCCTTCTCAAATTCTAAGCCACTGGAGGAATTACTATTTTAGTGCCATTTTTAGATTCTCCAATACTTTCTACGTAAATAATATACTCTTCATTGATAACGATAAAGTCATTAGTTTTCGAGATATTTGATGTTAAAAATTTAAGGGGCACAGTTGTTTTGATTAATTTATGATATTATTCATATGATTAAAATTTAAAAATTATTTGTACCCAGTACTTTAAGGGCGGGTTGTTCGAACGCTAATCAAGAAGTTGATTATAATTAAGTTCCCTTAACAACCATCAAATAACAACACCCCTCATTCGTACGTCAATCAGTTGACTGTAATCAATTATGTTAATTATCATTATGATAATTAACATAATTGATTGATTAATTAGTTATTAATTATTAATTAACATAACAATTATTAACATAATTGATTAATAAATCTCATAATTGTAATCAATTATGTTTTCAGCAACCCAAACAAAGTTGACATTGACAGTTGGTGACAGTAATTAAATATTTGATAATGATCAGTTGATTCCATTTTTGATTAGAGCTCGAGCAACCGGCCCTAAAACTATTTGGCGTATCCTTATCATACTTTGCAGAAAGTGTAGGTACTGTACACCCACGCTGTACACTGTACACCCTACTAAATTAAGATAAATAAACGTTTCTAGCTATTACCAGAGGCGTACTACAGGGGATAGTGTCTGGTTGATCCTTCCCAAATTCTACGCCACTGACGAAATTGCTATTTTAGTGTAATTATTTGATTTTGCAATACTTTTTTTGTAAATATACTCTTCATTCGTAACGATAAAATGATTAGTTTTCGAGATATTTGAAAATAAAAATGAAGCGACACAATACATTAATCAAAATAACAGTGTGAAGAGTATATTATTTTCATACAAAGTATTGGAGAATCCAAAAATTGAACTAAAATAACAATTTCGCCAGTGGCGTAGAATTTGGAAGGAGTCAACCATTCACTTTCCCCCGTCGTACGCCTCTGGTAATAGCCACAAACGTTTGTTTAACATAATTTAGTAATTTGTACAGTACCTATACTTCCTGCCAAGTATGAAAAGGATACGTCGAATAGTTTTTAAATGCTGAGCAAAAATAGTTTTTAAATTTTAAGATAAAGCACCCTGTAACTCAGTAAGGAACCACATTTTATTTAAGTGTTTTAGGTTAAATCTTCGTATTTTGTGCTAAGGTTTCTTCAGTTACTATTAGTGGAGAATTATTAATGAAACACCCTGTATACATAACTCAAAACTGCAACAGATGTATGTTTTCAAAAACTGATAGTGTGTAAAGCGAGTGATATTTATTAAAATCAGCTAAGTACTTTCGGTACATAGGTATAAAAACCTCATAGAAGAGATTGTTGACAAAAAACATTAAATTTAAAATTGCTGCAGAGCTAAGCCTCAGATCTTGGGTAGAAACCCTTAAAATTATTAAATATATCGATGTGCTACTAGACAATATGGCTACCACATTGTAACGACTGTTACAGCTGTTCGTTACAATGTGGTAGCCATATTGTCTAGTAGCACATCGATATGATATTTAATAATTTTAAGGGTTTTTACCCAAGATCAGCGGCCTAGCCCTGCATCAATTTTAAATTTAATATGTTGTTTGTCAACAATTGCTCTTCTATGAGGTTTTTATACCTATAAGACGAAGCTCTGATGATGGCATTTTGCCATGAGGAAAGTACTTAGCGGATTTTAATAATATTTTACACACTATTAGTTTTTGAAAACATACACCTGTTGCCGTTTTGACTTAAAAATGGAAAATGCAATCTACAGCGTCAAAGCTGTGAATATACTTGTATGCATACTATTAAATCTTTATTTGTTCAAAAATTGAATATTACCTGATATCCAAAACTAGCATAGTAAGCGTGTTCCATGACAGCCATTAACTGAATACAGTTGTACCCTTGTTTAACGATTCTAGGAAGAACATTATCAGTAAAGTTATCATAAGTTCCAACCTTTGGTTCTTGAGTTGCTATTCCAACGTGGCATTCGTAAATTCTAAGGCTTTTAGGACGAGGCACTTTCTTGTGTCTAAATATGTATCTCTAAAAAGTTAAAAAAATGTTGGTTCATAAGATCTTAGTAGTATAAAATAAAGTTGATATAACTATGACCACCTTCTACATGAAAGGGGTAATTCTACATAAAAAAATAATGACAGTTTGCTCTATAAACGTATGCCCGCAAATGCTTCGTTTCTGAGATACGGGGTGTTAAAATTTTTATTTCAAACTGCCAATTTTTTTATTGCTCTAAGACCGGTTGAGCTATGAAAATTAAATTTAGTGGGTTTTAAGAGGTAGTTATTGTGCATTTTTTGACAAACAAATACCAATTTTGTATTCATCACTGGCGCGCCTACGGGTAATGGTCTGAATTTTTTTAAAGAAAAAAATGGTACGCTACAAAGATAATTCAAATTAAAAATTATTTTTATATTTCACGTTTAATTTATGAAAAAGAACCTTTCTTGTTATTAGTATTAATAAGTATTAATATTGATATTATTGTTACTTACATATCAGTACAAGAAATATACAGTGTACAATGTAATGTTCAATTGTAACATTGGGCCCAAGTGTCTTCCTTGATTTCAAACTCGCATGAAAATCCTAATATGTGACTTTGTTGCCTAGGTGTTCAGATTTTACTCTCACAAATCAAAAGTGTGTGTAAGAGAAGTCAAAAGTAGCTTATTTTAGTGCAATGCAATAAAAAACACAAAAAATATATGACAAAAACAAAGTTGGTTATTAACTGCACAGACGAAAAGAGACTAACAAAACATATATCACGATGTAAATTAAATACATCTGTAGTGCCAATTGTGAGTGATTAAGGCCATGGGTACATAATTCACAAATATTTTACGGCTAGCCCTACTTTTTCTGTCTTTACACGGCAAATTACGTGTAGTAAAATTCACACTTGTATGGATATGTAAAAATTACTAGAATGTCATTCTACTTGAAAATGTCATCATTAACTTAAAGAGATGGCTTTTGAATGTTCTTGGATAACTGTTATTTGTATAATTGCAAATTATTAATTCAGTTAATAAATGTGATAATTTTTTCACTAACTATGTATTCAGTGATTGTAATAATTTATATGTACAACAAAAACTAATAAATACTCAATCGAGAAAAGAGGAAAAGTGTTAAAGTGATTTTTTAATAATATATTGTTACTATGGAACGCTTACAATTTTGAACATCTTTAACAACAAAATACTTGGATCACAGAATATATTATCCTGATGTATTCTCTGCTTGGATCTTCCACAAATAATACACAATAAAAAACTTTTTATTAAGTTCACGTCTTAAATCAATTATTTATCAAATACACTATATATATATATATATATCAATATTATTTAATCAACAACTCAAAATATTCCCGATGCCATGTCAAATATTTAAAATTGTCACTGATTGTCAATGTCTGGCTGACAATATTCTATTCGACTGAGTGCGTTGTAAGACAAAGATAGATTTGGAAAATATTACCACGGACATTGTGTCCATTTTTTTCGAATCCTGAAAAAACTAATAAATACTTTTAAAAAATTTAAACGCAGAATGAAGACTAAATTATTACCGAGGGCCGAAAGTCCCTTAGAATAAATAAAAAGTTTATTTTTAATGAAATATTTGAAATTAAAAATCACACTAAATTTTCTCTTAGTTTTTCACTTCTGTAACTTATTAAAATAAACATAATAGAAGTTCTCAGGGACTTTCGGCCCTCACTAATAACGTAATCTTTCATTCTGCGTTTAAATTTTTCAAAAATACTTACTAGTTTTCTCAGGATTCGAAAAAAATGAATCCCCATTTGAATAGCATTGCAGCCGAAAATACGTACCCATCCTCTTAAAGGGCAAATCCTTTTAATCAGATCCAAGAAAAATTATTAAAATTATTCAGTTAAATCATTTTATATAATTTCATTTTTATATAAAATGATTTGACTGAATAATTTTGATAATTTTTCTTGGATCTGATTAAAAGGATTTGCCCTTTAATCACACACAATTGGCACTACAAATGTAGTTAATTTACATCGTGATATATGTTTTGTTAGTCTCTTTTCGTCTGTGCAGTTAATAACCAACTTTGTTTTTGTCATATTTTTGTGTTTTTTATTGCATTGCACTAAAATAATCTACTTTTGACTTCTCTCACATACACTTTTGATTTGTGAGAGCAAAATCTGAATACCTTGGCAACAAAGTCACATATTAGGATTTTCATGCGAGTTTGAAATCAAGGAAGACACTTGGGCCCAATGTTACAATCGAACATCACATTGTACACTGTATATTTCTTGTACTGATATGTAAGTACCAATAATATCATTATTAATACTTTATATATCATATACTGACTAAAACAGTTAACATCAGAGTAGTACTGGTCTATTGGAACACCATTGTGGAACTTTCTATAACTTGTTAACTATTGTTAGACTTAAACCTATAACTTAACCTAGAACTGTATTTTAACAGCTTATTCATTTTAGCTTGTTCAGTTTCTAAAGGGCCTGATGATGGCGTATAAACTGTAAACGCCGAAACCGGTTCGAAAACTGTTGAAATAAAAACCTTCAATAAGATTGTGAGCATTAGACTTTCTATACCCTAACATTTAAAAGAAGATTGTTTAAGATTAGTAGTGGTGCAGGATTTAACTGGAGAGACATTGTCAAGCGTTATAATATGAGAACTTAAAAATACTTAGGGCTAGATATTTCAAATCTTCGTGGGCAAAGTTACGACGGCGGAGCTAATATGTCAGGAAAGTTACATGGTTTGCAAGCGCGAATTTTTAAACAGCCTTTAGCATTGTACAGGGTGTAACAAAAATACAGGTCATAAATTTAATGACATATTCTGGGACCAAAAATAGTTCGATTGAACCTAACTTACCTTAGTACAAATGTGCACATAAAAAAAGTTATAGCCCTTTGAAGTTACAAAATGAAAATCGATTTTCTCCAATATATCGAAAACTATTAGAGATCTTTTATTGAAAATAGACATGTGGCATTATTATGGTAGTAGTATCTTAAGAAAAAATTATAGTAAAATTTGGACACCCCATAAAAATTTTATGGGGGTTTTGTTCTTTTAAACCCCCCCAAACTTTTGTGTACGTTCCAATTTAATTATTATTGTAGTACCATTAGTTAAACACAGTATTTTAAAAACTTTTTTGCCTCTTAGTACTTTTTCGAAAAGTCAGTTTTTATCGAGATATTTTGAATATTTGTCAAATCCACCACATTTTGTATATGGCTAACTACGATTATGGAGACTTGGTAATAATATGAAAATTTATTTATGATTTACATTTTTAGGTATATTTTGAACCATATTAAAAAAGAAGTAATATCTCGATAAAAAGTGCCTTCTCGAAAACATACAAAGAGGCAAAAAAGTTCTAAAAACACTGTGTTTAACTAATGGCACCGCAGTAAAAGTTTAATTGGAACATACACAAACATTTGGGGGGTTTTAAGGAACAAAACCCTCATAAAATTTTTATGTAAACATATTAAAAAAGAAGCCGCAACTCGAAAAAAACTGCCTTATCGAAAAAATACAAAGAGGCAAAAAAGTTTTAGAAATATTGAATTTAACTAACGGTACCACAATAATAATTTAATTGGAACGTACACAAAAGTTTGGGGGGGTTTAAGGGAGCAAAACCCCCATAAAATTGTTATGGGGTGCACAAATTTCACTATAATTCTTTTTCAAGATGTTCCTGCCATAAGAATGCCACATGTCCATTTTCTAATAGTTTTCGATATATTCGAAAAAATCGATTTTCATTTTGTAACTTCAAAGGGCTGTAACTTTTTTTATGTGCATATTTGTACTACGGTAAATTGGGTTCATTCGAACTATTTTTGGTCTCAAAATATGTGATTTAATTTATGACCTGTATTTTCGTTACACCCTGTATATTATGCACTGTGCCTCACATTGCTTGAATATGCCAATTTCAATATCTGCCAAATCTCTGTTTAGTGTATTACACAAAAACTTGACACAATAGCTGAAGTAGCAAAATTTGTGGAATCCAGCAAGAGGTCAAACCTTATGAGAGAGAAAATTAAAGACGTATGTCCTCAACATAAGAAAACTAAACTTCAAATTTTTTGTGAATAGCACAAAGCACAAAATTACACAGATCACAGCTCGATCCTTTTGATACCATAGGTATCTGTGATGAGTGAATTTTATCCTTAGAGTAAGTGTGATGAGTTGTATGGCTAAATCTGGATAATATAACATTTGCGGTAGGTCTGTCCCCATATGAATTTCTAGATCCGCGCATGTTGTAGGGGTACATTTACAGGGTACAAATTTTCTCCCCATGTGATTTTCTGATGCGCTCCAGTAACAGTAACTGCCAAAATCACCGCTTGGGCTCCCCTTCCATAAACGACAATCAAAAAATGTTCATTAATTTTATTTCCTTATATACTTACTTGAGTCTGAGGAGGATTCCAAAACTTTTGTTTATAAATAGTTCCTTCATGCTTGGGAGGCTCTACTGCATATGTTGCGTATGGTGACAGCCTATCCACTTTGTGGCCTTCCCATGTCTGAACTACAACCTAAAAGGTAATTGTTTTAAAAATTTTGCGTTGTTTAAATAGAGGTTAAACACTCCTTATCATTTTTCGCTAAATTACACTTCTCCAAGAAATTAACGCACCACCTTAAAATGGGTCATTTTTAATGTCTCGAATTTCCTAAACTTGTCCGATTTAAGTGATTTTTTTACATGTTATAACCTTATTCTTTAACAATAGGGCTTTTAATTCACAGTCATTTGTTTCAAGCTTCTGTCATGTGTCACATAATATTAATATATCTACGTCATACGTTATTGGTATATACCAATGGTACAAACCCAAGACGTATGACGTAGATATATTAATATTATGTGACACATGACAGAAGCTCCAAACAAATGATAATCGATGAAAGGCCCTATAGGGGTCACAGTCATTTGTTTTGAGCTTCTGTCATATGTCGTACAATTCGTGTATATTAATATTATACACAGATTATACAACATATGACAGAAGCTCGAAACAAATGACAATCGATGAAAAGCCCTATATCGCTGAAATAATATTGTTGCTAGACAGGTAAATTGTTATTGTATACCGGGTGTAACAATCAAACTATGATTTTTTTCTCAAAGTTCGCGTCACCCTGTGGAATATTCTAACATTTATAGAATACTGAAATTAAAACCCAACTAATATAGCCTCATCTTTTCTTAAAATTTTGTTTGTTTTTTATTCATTCGCTTATGTTGGATAATAAAAAAGTTAGGTACTTTAACAACTAGCCTTGTTTTTCATTAATACAGACGTATGGCAAACTTTAATTAAGGGGTAATTCTGCACGAAAAAATAATGGCAGTTTGCTTTATAAATGTATGTCCGCAAATGCTTCGTTTCCGAGATAGGGGATGTTGAAATTTTTCTTACAAACCAACCATTTATTTATTGCTCTAAAACTGGTTGCGATATGCAAATTAAATTTGGTGTGTTAAGAGGTAGCTATTGTGCATTTTTTGACATACAAGTAAGAATTTTATGTTCATCATTGGCGCACATAAGGGCATATTACCCGTATGCGCGCCAATGGTGAATATTAAATTCCTAATTGTATATCAAAAATGCACAATAACTACTTCTTAAACGCACCAAATTTCATTTGCATACCTTAACCGGTTTTAGAGCAATAAATAAATCGTCAGTTTGTAAGAAAAATTCAACACCCGCTATCTCGGAAACGAAGCATTTGCGGACATACGTTTATAAAGCAAACTGTCATTTTTTTTCATGCAGAATTACCCCTTAAATTTTGCCATACTTATTTAAAAACACCCTGTATTGACGAAAAACAAGGCTAGTTGTTAAAGTACTTAACTTTTTTATTATCCAGCGTAAGGGAATGAATCAAAAAACAGAATGTTAAGAAAACCTAAGGCTATAGTTGGGTTTTAATTTCAGTATTTTATAAATGCTAGAATATTCCACAGGGTGACGCGAACTTTGATAAAAAATCACAGTTTGATTGGTACACCCGGCGTTCCGTCTTCCGTCCCTGCACATATTTTTTCTTTCATATTTAATTAGTAATTAATAGCATAAGTTTTTATCATTATTCATTTTTTATTTTGTTTAATCATGTGTGTATGCTTTAATTATGTACCAATACAGTCCTGTAGGCACTACCCCCCAAGCTCAACGCACTTAAGACATAGCTTGGCTTGCCATGCATATACGGGCATTCTTCAGATAGGTAGAAGACTTTCAGTGTGAAACAACACATTGTTATATAGTTTTAAACCAAACAAAAGTGACAGAAAACCGCAACCCAGCCTAGTACTAGGAAAGAAGAAGACGACAGCGTAAAAAGTACCGTACATATATATCATACACCCAATTCAATTGATTGATTAATTTTGCTTCAACTCTTTTCAAAATATCATATAATACCAGCACCTATAAATAAATATAAATGCCTTATTTCTAATTATTTGAATATATAAGAACACCCGGTATACAATGACAATGTACCTGTATAGCAACAATATTATTACAGCGATATTGCCAAAGAATAAGACTATAACATATTAAAAAATCACTTAAATCGGACAACAGGTTTAGGAAATTCGAGACATCAAAAATGACCCTTTTTAAGATGGTGCAATAATTTCTTGGAGAAGTGTATTATATTTAGTTTTTTTTTCTAATTTGTACACTACCTTCAGCTCTGATAAATGTGGTATTGCTGGTGAACCATCTTGATTGGGTGGCAATATTAACTCCCATTTTCCATATTCTAATTTTTTGTATGGGTGACTATCTCTATTCCAACCATCTATAAATAAAATAAAGAAATTAATCAACACATAAAGATAATATTAAACTGTTAGAAAATCGAATATTATTAATATCAACATAATATCAAACTCAGCAATTATTATTAGATATGTTATTAGATTATATTGACTGACGACGATGATGAAATAAGCGAAAAATAACCGAGATAGAAAAGTCTAAATTTTTACTGCGAGAATCATGTAACCGGGGTCCTTTAACCTTTAATCTGTAATCCTTTAATCTTTAAAAGGGATATAAAAGATTAAGTTTAATACGATTTTATAATCCTTAAAATTACCTTTTAAACCGTTTTTGGATAAACATGATGTCATAAAAGTTAACAGAGTTATTCTAAAAAAACATTTCTGAGCATAAATTTTGATATTTTATGAACTACGCCGAAAAAAAAAGATATACAATAAATTGAATATAACACACTTTGAATTAATATTAACATGTTCGGTGTCAAAAGATAAAGAAAAATTAAGAATATTCGTAAGGAAAAACCTCAGACGGAATGAGAAGAAGAAGAATGAACCATGAACTAAGAGACATAATGAAGGGAGAACATATAGTTAGATTTATTAGAGCGCGGAGACTGAGATGGCTGGGACACATAGAGAGAAGGAAAAACGACCTACTGATTAAGAAGGTTATCATATAGAAGCCAGAAACTGAAAGATCAAGGGGAAGATCCAGTGAGAGATGGGAGGACCAGATCATGAGAGATATCAAATTCCTGAAAGTGAGAAACTGGAGAAAACTATGCACACATTGAAATCAGTGTAAAAAAATTGTAACGAAAACCAAGTCATACAACAAACTTTGACAACACACAAGAAGAAAGAGGAGTGATTCACTGCAATAAGCGAATCAGAGAACTCTAAGTAAGAGCGGCAAACATTCCGTCCATTTTACAGTTTAATATGTTGCAATTGTTTTTTATAAAATCAATATATTATAAAGGGCATAGGCGCACAATGTCGCCTGTCAAAATGTTCAATGCGTTTTAATTTATACATTTTTTTCGAATCCTAAGAAAACTAATAAGCATTTTTCAAAAATTTAAACGCAAAATGAAAGATTACGGTATTACTGAGGGTAGAAAGTCCCTGAAAACTTCTATAATGTTTGTTTGAATAAGTTGCAGGGGTGGAAAAGAAGAGAAAATTTAGTGTGATTTTTAATTTTAAATAAATCATTCAAAAGAAACTTTTTGTTTATTTTAAGAGACTTTCTACCCTCGGTAATAATGTAGCCTTCCATTCTGAGTTAAAATTTTTCAAAAATACTTATTAGTTTTCTCAGGATTCGAAAAAAATTAATACATTTAAAAGACATTGAACATTTTGACAGGCGACATTTTGGGCCTAATGCTAGTATGTAATGTGTTTCTCAAAAATATCCTATGAAATGACACAAAATTACTAATTTCCATCTAAATAATATTTAATGATTTTAATCATCAGTTATTGTAAAAATAAAAGTTGTCCTTATCTACGTAACACTAAGTAGTCTACTTACTAAAATCCCCAGTTAAAAACAATTGTTGTGCTCCTGGTGCCCATTCCCTACATATAATTGTATTATCCTGTTGGACATTAATTCCATAATACTTATATCCCTGTGTAAATTTATCTAAACCTCCTCCATTTTGTTCAATGTTCTCTTCTATATCTTTAAAGCAGGCATATCTAAAAGTAAAATATTAATCAATATATTGACATTGTTATCATTTTCTGCTCCAACTTAATTGAAGGCAAAATCAATAGCAAAAGGGGACCAGGAAGAAGACGCAACTATTGGCTTAAACTTCTACGACAATAGACGAATATGACCTCCATAGAACTATTCAGGGCAGCTGCAAATAAGAATTAATGGGAAATTGTAATGGCCAACATCCATATTAGGGCAGTCAATGAGAGCAAGAACAGGTTATTACCTCCGAATTCTATCCTACTGCATGGATTTTAATGAAATTTTAGGAATAGCCTGAAAATATCTCCTTATTCAAAGTCTACCCTATGCCGATGTGTGCTTTTGTCTTGGGGGCGGTTCCCACCCCTTCTCGGGGGTGGAAAATTTTTTGGTTAAACAACTACGGAAGTTGCTAGGGAATATAATTCTAAGCAAAAACTGTTCTATAATTTTTTTTCGAAAACTCAATACTTTTTGAGTTATTCGTGGTTGATAATTGGCCATTTTCATTGAAATTTAACACCTTTTCAAACGGTTTTTTGCGAATATCTTAAAAACAATGCATCTAACTAAAAAAATTGTATAAAACATTTTTGTAGCTCATAAAAAAACAAAAAGATTCGTTCCTTCTTCAATCTTCTAGTTATAACACAAAAAGAGATATGGTAGGTAAAAAGAGTTTGTTTTTTTGGTGCATGCTCAAATCAGTATATTCAACTTGAAATAACAGAGAAACGGTCGATTTTAGGTGTATAATGCTACCAATACCTTTTATTGTGCTTGAAAAGTCCTTTCAAATAAGCAATATTAAATGTAAATTACATTCAAACTAAGCGAGATATGCTGCAAAAAATTGATGACTAACGAATTTTAAGAAAAAAAAATTGAGAAGTATAAGTATACCCCTCATCCACAAGAATTTAAATGCATCGTTTTCCTTCTACAATACATTTTACTACAGTGTTATTTTTATGTTCAAAAAGTTGAGCCGGTTTAAAATGAATGGTTTTTGAAAAAAAATAAGATCAAATTATAGAGCGCTTATTTAAATTTTCTTAAAAATCTTCCTTTTTCTCCATGTAACTTGAAAATGATAAGAGATACTGTTATAGAAAATAAAAGCAAAATGTTTATCTAGAAGAAACCTACATTTTTGTATGGCATCTTTTTTTTGGCATCTCTTATCATTTTCGAGTTACATGGAGAAATAGGAAGATTTTTAAGAAAATTTAAAAATGCGCTCAATAATTTGATCTTATTTTTTTCAAAAAACATTTATTTTAAACCCGCCCAACTTTTTGAACATAAAAAGAACACTATAGTAAAATGTATTGTAGAAGGAAAACGATGCATTTAAATTCTTGTGGATGAGGGGTTAAATATACTTCTCATTTATTTCTTAAAATACGTTAGTCATCAAATTTTTTACAGTTTATCTCGCATAGTTTGAATGTAATCGACATTTAATATTGCTTATTTTAAAGGTCTTTTCAAATACAACAGAAGTTATTAGTAGCATTATACACCTAAAATCGACCGTTTCTCTGTTATTTCAAGTTAAATACACTGATTTGAGCATGCACCAAGAAAACAAGTTTTTTTCACTTACCATAATATCTCTTTTGTGTTATAACTAGAAGATTCATAAAGAAAATAATATCTTTGTTATTTTATAAGCTACAAAAATGTTTTATATGGTTTTTTTTTAGTTAGATGCACAGTTTTTAAGGTATTCGCAAAAAACCGTTTGAAAAGGTGTTGTTTCAATGAAAATGGCCAATTTTCAACCAGGAATAACTCAAAAAGTATTGAGTTTTCGAAAAAAAATTATAGAACAGTTTTTGCTTAGTATTAGGTTCTCTAGCAACTTTCGTAGTTATTTAAGGAAAAATTTTTCCACCCCCGAGAAGTGGTGGGAACCGTCCCCAAGACAAAAGCACAAATCGGCATAGTGTAGACTTTGTTTCTTGGGCTATTCCCTACTTACTAGTAGGATGGAATTCGGAGCCACATACCCTCATTGACTGTCCTATAAGGATAAGGCACAGTAAGATCATTTTCTGAAATCTTACCAATTTATAGCAACTTTGTTGTTTTATGTTTTTTTATAACAATTTTGCTGTGACTAAAAAGCCAATAGTTGTTTGTCTCCCATCAGACATCCCCAGATGGTGGATAGGGGAATGCAATAACCAGTCCTAGAACCAGCTGATAGGTGGGAAATCACCTTTACCAAATAAAGGTATTGGCAACCTTAACATAAGAGTCCCTGGTCCCCGAAGTTTGGGGTTGGGGTAGAGGTCCTCCTCCTGAAAAAGGCATCTGTTACAGAACCTCAGGAACTATTAGCTGGATGGAATTTCTGATGGTGACTCTGTAAACGAAAATTGGAATTGGGATTAAGAACATGGAATATCCGATCCCTGTACTGAGCTAAAGAACTCACATCTTTGGAATTCGTATGCCCTAGGTTTTCACCCAATGTGATCGGAAGTAAAACCGGAAGTCGATATTTGAACTCTTTATGTAACTTTGCATCAATTTGATATTTGATTTAACTAATTTTGAGTCAATTTTGCCAAACTTCTGGTCATAACTTATTAACCGGAAATGATATAAAAACCAAAAGTATATATTTGTTCTCATCTTGCTAATGTGTGTCGAATAATATTTGTACTATTTCAGCAACTTTAAAACAGTACTTCCAGTTGCAACTTCCAAACTTGAAGTCCGAGGTCATCTTTGGGTTATAAACTCCCATTCGACATTCTATCTGTTCTAATAATGGTGGATTGTGTTCATGGACAGATGACCAGACAGAAATGGATAGTTCAAAGTTTTCACAATTTTTTTAATGCTGTAAAATGGGTGAAAACAATATTCTCCAACACCCTGTACATCCATTTAAGTGCATACATGAATGCACTTAACATTCACCATAAATTATTAAGAATTTTAAAGACAACTACCATCCGACGCCCCGAAGGGCACTAAGGATTATGGAAAAGAAGAAGAAAAACAATTATGAGTAAAGTGATTTGCAGAGCGTCTGCCACAAACCTTTGAACCATATATGAGGCTATATTAAGGAGACGCATCAGCGTGTCTTGTCTTTATTTTAGCATTAGAAATGACTATAGGAGATGCTGACTGAATCTTTAATAAGTGGCACAAAATATGGGCCTTAAAGTAAACAATGAAAAAAAATGTTGCCATGGATGTTTCACCACAATGTGGCTTCTTCAGTTATTAAGATACAACTAAGTTAGAATTGAACAGTTCTTATGATAGATGTTTGATTGAAAAGATTGTATGATTATAAAATTATCATAAAATCCCATATAAACATAATAGTTAACTATAAAATTGTAATAAACACTTGTGTGTGTGTGTTTGAGCATTATTGGCTTCGGAGTCAATGTCCATTCGCCATCTTATCTTTTTGGGATTATTTGTATTATTTATGCGGAAGCTCTAAAGGAGTGCTTCCTGCTTTCTACTGATTTGTTCAGGTATGTATCCAATCACAATCCTGCTCCAATTTTACAAAGAACTATTTTATATACCTATATCTAATTTTCAACGATTTTTGTTTTTATTTAGAATTATTTCTTTTCATTGTGCTTTTTTTTCCTCATTTTTTATGTATTTTTCTTTTGTAATAAACACTTATTCAGTTTGATCTTTACATTTTAACAAGACACAGGGTGGTGAACATAATATTATTTATATGTACCTAAATACAGTAAAAAATGTTCAAAAATATGATTGAATTTAATTATTTCATTAATTTCACATTTTTATTTAATTATTTCAAAATAGCATCAGGTGAAGGTCTAGATATTTTTTATTTTAGTAAATATGAAAATACTACAAAGAGATATGTAAGGGATATCCTAAACAGTTGATTGATAACTTAAAAAGAATCTTAATGAAAAAATAAAATACGAAAAAAAAAATTTTTAAGAAACGCTTTTATTTATTTATGAGTGACTAAAAGTTAAAATATAAAAAAATCAACTAAAAAGCAAAAAATAAAAAAATCAAACTCCACGGATTATTCGAAAAAAACGTTCCTTAAAAAATTGAAAAAATCTAACACATTCGTTAAAGAAAAGCGTGGGGCGAAAACCGTTTATTCGATGAAGACGCGCCACGCTTTTCTTTAACGAATGTGTTAGATTTTTTAATTTTTTAAGGAACGTTTTTTTCGAATAATCCGTGGAGTTTGATTTTTTTTATTTTTTGCTTTTTAGTAGATTTTTTTATATTTCAACTTTTAGTCACTCATAACTAAATAAAAGCGTTTCTTAAAAATTTTTTTTTCGTATTATTTTATTTTTTACTTTTTAGTCTTACACTTTTCAAACATTAAAATATATAGTCATGTTTAAAAAAAGGATATAGGTATATGACAGATACTTTTTTTGCATTTATTTTAACTTTTGATACATACATTGTACAGCCGGTTCCTAAAAAAACTGATACGACTCTTAGTAAGATTTGATCATGTTGAGCAGTGTATTTGATTGATCTGACATTATATTTATTATGACAGACAAATAATAAAATAAACAAACAATAAGCAACTGATTACATATTATGTTAATTCATAAATTGTACTAATTATTAAGGTCTAAATGTTTATATTATTTTGAATTCCTGTATTTTATAAAGAGTATATTATAAATGATAGTTTTTACATCAAATAGATCACATAATTATTGTAAACGTGGATTATACAACAAATTATACAACAAATACACAACAAACGTGGATTACGTTACGAGAGTACTGTCATTTGAATCGTAATATGATTTTTTTCGAATCATGAAAAAACTAATAAGTATTTTAGAAAAATTTAAACGCAGGATGAAAGATTACATTATTACCGAGGGCGGAAAGCCCCTTAGAATAAACAATCAGTTTCTATTGAATGAAATATTTGAAATTAAATATCACACTTCTCTTTTATTTTCAGCCCTGTAACTTATTAAAATAAATATTATAGAAGTTTTCAGGGACTTTCAGCCCTCGGTAATAATATAGTCTTTCATTCGGAGCTTAAATTTTTCATAAATATTTATTAGTTTTCTCAGGATTCGAAAAAATGAATACCTACAATTAAAATACATTGAGAATTTTGACATGCGTCACAATTTTGCATTAACTCAATGTAAAATTCTAAACTGTTGAATTCCAGGTTCCCTAATTATTTGACATCAAAAGACATTAGAAACTATTTGTAGAGTATTGAAAACAACTGTTAAAATTGGTCTACATAATTAAACATATTCCAAAATTTTGTAAAAATGTAATACATTTCAGTTTTCAGCCCAAACTTAGGCCACACACAATGCAATAATGTTCACATTTTTGAACTGTCAATATTTTTATTTTATCATCTATTGTTTAAAAACAATACAGTTGATAAGATACCCTCAGCTGCGGAGAAAGTATTCCTAATAATAAAGATTTATAATAAAGTCTAATAACCGTGGAACAGAATAAGCTATCTGACAAATTTTAAGATTTGGCAGTGACATTGACAGTATGTAAATATTTAGTATTTATCCTTCAAAATACACTGCTCAATTTTCTACAAAATACGCTTCAAGAGTCGTATCAGTTTTTTTTGGAACCAGGTGTACATTTTCTGTAATTTCTTCATACATTTCTTAAATCAAAATCATTATTTACGACTATTACAGTTTTCGCAGTATTTCCATCTCTTGTAATACTTTACTATTGCACGGTGTAGACGCTGTTAATTTCTCGCAATGCAGTTCTTCGATGCGCAAGCCGTCTAAAGGTACGTATCCATACAAGGGTAAACCTCGCTCGGTGTAGTAGCTCCACTTAGTGGATACGTCGGTGATCGCCGCTTGGCGCCTACACTCTTCGTTTCAACCGGTTTGCGGTTTATATGTAAGGGAGTGCATGCTGTATCCATTTGAGCAGCTACACTGAGCGGGGTTCACCCTTGTATGGATAACGTACCTTAATGATCGCACTCGGCTCAATGAAATGTAAGCTTTGCAGGCTCAATGCAGGCTTTTAAGCCTGTCCTTACGCAAACACTTTCGGGTCCAAGTTCACGACAGCGCAGCGTAGTCATCAGTCGAACCTTGCGTTTTATGGACAGTCGAAGCCCACGACAATACTAAGGGCAGCATTCGTCCCTCTGCGCTGCGGTGCCATAACTTTTTTCTAATGGATAGAAATCGGACAGAAGCTGGATAAATTTGAAACTTTATTGTTTATATATGCAGCATAACGTAAACAAATAACGTAAAAAGTGAAATTATGTATAGTTCATATAATTAGCTACAATCTGTAAAAGTTTCAAGTTTCTACATTGTAAAAAACAAGAGAATTTAAGCATTTTCCATTAAAATCGCTTTTTTTTTAAACAATTCATAAACATAAAAAACAATTTTTGATCGACTATTCGTGTATTGTTCCCGCGAATCCATATGTCTGCAAAATGTCATTCATTTCCATTGAAGAAAAGGCAGTCAAATTAACGTCTAAAGATTTGACGCAAACAATGGAACTAAATAAAAGCGTTTAAAAATCAAAAACTTTATGAAGAATTATAGAACAAATAAAACGTTAAACATACAAAGAAACGTGTGGGGAAGGGTAAGTTAATAATTGAACATCAAGGAATTAAAGGAATGTACAGTAAAGAGTAGTGAAATGCAATAAAGCAGAATATGAGAACTATGCAGATGCAGAAGAGTATGCTGCTGGTATGAAATCTCACAGTTGAGGTGAATATATTTCATAAAATTAGTAAAAACATTATACATATTCCGGAAAAATAGTGACTAAAGTATCTTGTGATAAAATTAAAAAGAAAACCATAATACTAGTGCATGTAGTTAATAAAAACTGGTGTCTGTTTGTTGTGCTACAAGTTGGTACTAATACAGAAACTGGAATGTAAAAATAGTTAAGATAACATTTATAATATCAATATTTGAGAACTGAAGATAAACATTTATAATATTATTCAATTTATATTTAAATAATAAGACATTTAAAGAGATTTCGAACTAGAAATAGTTGGATATATCTATATACTTTGCTTATATTATATAACTTTTGCTATCATAAATGATTTAGGTACGTGTACAGGCTTTTCTGAAATTAAACACAAAGATAAAATTAGATACTGACTGTGCTCTATGCAAGTGAAAACTAGACAATTTCGGAAAAACACAAGAGCAGGATAAATGCAATTGAGATGAGACACCTAAGAAGGGTAGTTGTAAAGATAAAATAAGATAGATTAAGCAATGAGACTATTAGGAGAATGGCCAACCAAGAACCAATACAGTAAAACCTCGATATAACAGACTAATTGGGCAGACAAGTTGTCCATTAAAAGCAAAAGTCCGTTATATAAAAATAGGTTTAAAATAAAACAAAAAAATGTTTCTTAAGTTTATTTTGCACTTTTGAAGATTGCTGTTTCTTATAATTAGATATGTGTCCGCATTATGTCCATTATAAAAAATTTATTGAAACTCTTTGTAAAATACAGAGACGTATTTAATTTTTTTCACATCTGACTGGATTTTCTTGTCCGTTATATCCGAGGTCCGTTAAATAGAGGTCCGTTATATCGAGGTTTTACTGTAATGAATAAAATAGCAAATAGACAAATGAACTGATGAGGGCATCTGACAAGGTTGCAACCCAACAGAATTACAAAAAAGTCCACAAAGCAAATAGTCCTGTCGCCAGTGGGGATACAACGGCCTCCTTAATTCAGATGGACTTAACCAAGTTTTTTTATGTATTTTGACCCGTAGAACATGCATTTTTTGGGTAACAGTCGATCCGGATGTAGATAAGATTGTTATAAACAAAGAACTTGAGGAATCACATAACAGTGATTTTCACAGTTCCACAGTTTTCAAAACAAAACATTTTTTTCGTAGGATGCATAGTTTTTGACATAAACGTGGTTGAACTTACAAAAAATCGAAAAATTGCAATTTTTGAACCCGAATAACTTTTGATTGAAAAATAAAATAGCAATTCTGCTTACCGCATTTGAAAGTTCAAGTCAAATTCTATCGGTTTTGATTACTTTCATTGCTATAAATTAATTTTTTTATTGTTAAACAAAGCTATAAACACATAGTGATTGAATGATGTTTTCAATGCATTTCTGATTTGAAATCAAACGAGTAGGTGCGCATACAGACAATTTCATGTAGATTACGTACATTAAAATGCATGCATTGGGCACGGGAAACAAAATGTGTTTATGACTTTGTTTAACAAATAAAAACTTAATTTTTAGCAATGCAAATAATCAAAACCGATAGAATTTGACTTGCACTTTCAAATGCAGTAAGTAGAATAGGGAACTTGCATAAATTTTTAAATTTTGCAACACAACATAATTTAAACCATGTATCAAAGATAAAAAAGTGTTGTTTGTCTTTCGTTTGGCCTCTAAAGACGATTAAAAATTCAAATTAAAACAGTTGGTCCAAAACGCGTCGTGACGTCACTGGGTTGTACATTTACATTTTTCCAATAAAGTAAACAGAATTTTAAATTAGACGTTATAAACGTCAGTAGAAAATACATTTATGTGACGTTAGAAGTGTTTTTGATCGTTTGAACTATTCATAGAAAATTTTTACTTTTACAATATGGTTTTATTTTCAATAGTAAACCTTCGTTCCTTTTCTTCAAAAACAGTATAAAACTCGCAATTTTAACAAACTGGTATATATTATTACAATGACATACGATAAATGTCATTAGAATATAAATATTTTTGACTTATTCCACGAAGATGAGCTGGTCAAATACCCAAGTAGGTGGAGGCCAATAAACTAAAGAAGGAGAAGAAGACTATACCTAAATATAAGGTTGTGTCTAGGTATACGTTAACGTGTACGCAAATAAAAAAGTTAGAGTGTCAGTGATTTCTTATTTTTTATTTGTTTATTGTTTGTTTTTAAATTAACTATGGAGTGTGGACAATTATTTAGTTCTTTTAACGAGTTTATTTAAAACAGTACGAAAAAGATAAGAGACTATAAATTAATATATATATTTTTAGTTATAAATGAAATAGTATTACCGTCCAAGATTAAAATAAAAGGAAGACCTAAAGCTTTCACAATAATAATTAACTTGTTCTGAAGCTATTATCCTTGTGGAATTTTTGTAATCAACTATTCTAAATGAGAACTAAGCCACAATTTAACTAAAAAATTGATCTTATTAACATTTCGACGTCTAAACCGGATGTCGTTGTCAAAATACAAAATATTATTAAATTAAACAAAAATGTTGTTGCTTAGAAAAAATTTTTTTCTAATAATTTATTTAATCTGCCTAATTTTTGTATTTTGACAATGACATCCGATTTGGACATCGAAACGTTAATAAAATAATTTTTTTAGTTAAATTGTGGCTTATTTTTCATTTAGAATAGTTGATTATAATAATTCACTTACATATAAAAATTATTTTAACAATATTTTGTACCTAAATGTCATGTCAACTAAATGCATATAATTATTTTGCTAACCTAAATAATAATATATACTTTTATATATATATATATATATATATATATATATATATATATATATATATATATATACATTGATTTATTACAATAGGGATGTTCACTAATTTTTAAATATAGTTAAATTCAATAGATTACAAGGTATATAAAAACGTAACAATCATAAAACTGTTTAAAAATGTATATTTTTTAAGATAAATGAGTTCATAATGTTGATTTTCTTGGAGGCTAGAAAAACGGTACCCTGCACCGAGGCTACGGTCTGTGACGTCAGCAGTCGTAACGTCTTTGATCGACGACTAGTTTTGTATACTTATTTACTCAGTGTATTTGAATGTGCGCAGTTTTTTACGTATTTAATTATTGAAAATTATTACAGAAAGCTGGTTAAGCGAGGACATCTTATCTGAGGAGTTTGGTGGAGCTAGTAGCTATAATGTTTTTCGTGCTGACAGGAACATGCAAGTTACATCAAAAACCAGAGGTGGCGGCATATTGGTATTGGTTAAAAGTTACATCCAAGCTTCAATTATTAAGAAAACTGAAAGCCACATCGAACAGTTGTTTATATTATGTAAATATTTTGGAACAAGTTTTGTGGTGGGCGGTGTATATATACCACCTGGATCAACTGAGGATCAATACAGTGACCACTGTCTGGCTGTTGAAGAAATCTGTGCTACATATCCTGATACCAAGTTTTACATAGTGGGTGATTTTAATCTGCCTAGTGTACAGTGGTCAAATTCTAATAATGGTGTTAAAGTAAACTGTTCTTCAGGTTCTCCAGCTCTTTATCTAGCACAAACATATGGTTTTTATAATATGTTCCAAATGATTAATACACCAAATAGCAGAAATGTATTTCTGGATCTTCTTTTTACCAATGATAATTCAATGGAATGTTGTAAGTCTTTAGATCCACTTTTTTGTGACTCTATTCACCATACCTCTTACACCTGTAATTTTAAAATAGGGAAAA
Source organism: Diabrotica virgifera virgifera (assembly GCF_917563875.1). Classification (NCBI taxonomy): domain Eukaryota; kingdom Metazoa; phylum Arthropoda; class Insecta; order Coleoptera; family Chrysomelidae; genus Diabrotica; species Diabrotica virgifera. Next base: position 69,202,778 of record NC_065445.1, on the reverse strand, counting down.
ATGAAATGTTGGATTCACTTAAAATAGAGGAATTTTATTTTGATTTTAAGAATGGCAATTATGAGGGTCTAAATGATTACTTATTTTCAGTAAACTGGGACAATATATTTATACATAATGATATTGACACTGTTGTGTCAGATTTTTATAATATCTTAACTTTTGGTATTCAATGTTTTATTCCACAGAAAAAATTTAGAACATCCAGCTATCCCTCTTTCTTCTCTAGGGAATTAAGAGAAATGATATCACTAAAAAAGAGTAAACATAAAAAATATAAGCTGTCTTATAGTGAAAGGGACTATCATGAATTTAGTATGTTGAGAGCACAATGTAAACGATTGAGTCAAGAGTGTCACAAAAATTATCTGACATCTGTAAATAGGGATTTGATTAGTAATCCAAAGAATTTTTGGAAATTCATTAGTGGTAGGAGAACATCAAGTAATATTCCGAAAAACATGGTTCTAAATAATTCAGTTGCTACCAATGGTCAACAAATTGTTGACTTATTTGCTAATCACTTTTCTACAGTCTTCTCAAATGCAAAGGCAATGTCTCCTGAAAAATTTTATAGCCAAATTAACATAGATTGTCCTGTGATATGTGTATCTGAGGTTTTCGAAAAGTTAGGGACTCTTCCTAATAAGCTAATGATTGGGGCTGATGGCATTCCAAATCTTGTTTTAAAACAGTGCAAATATTCATTATCTCAGCCATTGTGTAAACTGTTTAATTTGTCTCTATCTACTGGAATTTTTCCCCATATCTGGAAAGAAAGTTATATCTCGCCTATATTTAAAACAGGCTCCAGAAATGATGTAAAAAACTATCGTAGTGTATCCATACAATCATCTATCCCAAAATTATTTGATAGTCTCATGTATAATTATTTGAACTGGCATTGCAAACACATCATTATTGATGAACAGCATGGTTTTAGAGGAGGTCATTCCACAATGACCAACTTGCTTCTATACCATGGTAGGTTGTTGGATGCCTTGGAGAGGGGGTATCAAGTTGATGCTGTGTATACTGACTTCTCCAAGGCATTTGATAAGGTCAATCACTTGTTATTGGTTGAGAAGCTGAGAAATATAGGTTTCTCTGATAGATTGGTGGAATGGTTGCGTAGTTTTTTGTGCGATAGAAGGCTAGTAGTTAAAATCGGTAACTTTATATCTAGAGTGATTGAGGTATGTTCAGGGGTTCCTCAGGGGGGACACTGCTCTCCTTTGTTATTTAACCTGTTTGTTAATGACCTCAAAAAGGTCTTGAAGTATTGTGACTTTCTCATGTTTGCTGATGATCTCAAATTATTTTTAACTATACGTAATGATCTTGACATTAGTTTACTACAAAAAGATTTGGATAGTCTTTCTCAGTGGTGTGAACATAATCTCTTAGACCTTAATATTGATAAATGCTTTCAGATTTCATTTCATAGGAAAAAAAATAGAATACCATCATTCTATTCTATAAATGGGCAAAATCTTAAAATAAATGAGGTAGCTAAAGACTTGGGTATACTATTTGACTCCAAACTGAATTTTAGTGATCATATAGATAAACTAGCAGTAAAAGCGAACAGGATGTTAGGTTTTACACTAAGAAATTGTAAAGGGTTATCTTTGGAGGCAGTGAAGACAGTATATGTTGGGTTGGTCAGATCACAGCTTGAATATGGGTCAATTATCTGGTCTCCTCAGTATAATGTCTATAAGTCGTTACTGGAGAGTGTGCAACATAAATTCCTACGATATTATAATTATATGTTCAATCTGAATATGATTCCTGACCACAACTATTCTCATATTTTAAGGTATCTTAAACTGGATACATTAGAGAAGAGAAGAACCATGTTTGATATTTGCTTTGTTTTCAAACTATTGAATGGAAATATATCATGTTCAGAAATTCTTTCACAAATCAAATTTGCTGTTCCACAGAGAATGCTTCGACAAAATAACTTATTTTTTATTGGCTTTCATGCAACAAATTATGGTAGACACTCATTCATGAATCGATCCCTAGAGTTTATGAATAGAGAAGATAGATTGGATGTGTTTAATAACTCTTTTCAGTCATTTAAGAGAACTCTTTTGGAAATATGTTAATGTTATATTGCTATTACATATGTGCCAGTTTATTAGTGATAACTTATGTACCTAATGGATTTATTATTTAAATAACTTTTTGTTCATTCTGTATGTGATATATTTGTACCTATATGTATCTTTTAAGCTTTTTTTAATAGGATGCTATTTAGATTAGTTTTGATATAGCCTTTAATCAAAAATGTACTATTTTTTTTTTGTAATGGGGGTTTCCCGTCTAATAATAAATAAAAAAAAAATAAAAATAAAATAAAGCCAAATAAGTGGTGTTTTGTTCCTGGGTGTGTAAATACATCAAAAAACAGTTCTGACAAGATTTTTATTACCGTTCCAGCCAATTTAAAACAGAAAAAGAAATGGTTTGTTGCAGCTAGAACTTAAAATAATTAACTTAAAGAACTAACTTAATAAAATAAACATTATAGAATCTTTCCAGAGACTTTCGGTCCTTGGTAATAATATAATTGTTCTTTCTGCATTTAAATTTTTCAAAAATACTTATTATTAGTTTTCTCAGGATTAGAAAAAAATGAATGAATTTAAATAACATTGGACCAAGATTTTGCACCTACCCCCTTAAAGAGTAAATAAAAAAGTTTCGGGACCTCAAATGTGTATTCCTTAAACTGGGATATTCCTAAAAACGGGATTCTAATAATACATACAGTAAAAGTAAACCTTGAAATAACTACATGTGGATGTAGGTATGACTTTATATTATATTAAAATCATTAATAATTTAGTGAAAAGATTGGTTGAAATGAAAATGTATAATACCCAAGTTCAAAAATATTTTTTACCTTGGAACAGTTGTCAACTCGAAATACGAAACAACCGAAATAAGATCTAGAGTTGAAAAGGACATAGCAACATTTAACAACATGCATGAGAAATATTTTTACCCATTGCGACATAATATCTCTCCCACTAAAAATGCGGCTGCTAAAATGTTATTATTTCCGGTCTTGCTATATGGCGCAGAGGCCTGGACAATAATGGAAACATTAATGAAAAAGCTAGAGGCATTCGAGATGTGGGTGTACCCACGTATCCTCAAAATATCCTGGGCGACCCACACCAACGTACAGGTATTGCGTCGAATGGGAAAACAAAAAGAAATCTCTTTTACAATTAAGAAACGAAATCTTAAATATTTCGGTCATATCATGAGGCATGATAAATATCGTATACTCCAACTGATAACGCAAGATAAAATAGAGAGCAAACGCGGACCCGGAAGAAAAGACACTCATGACTTAAAAACTTACGCCAATGATTTGGACAAAAATCGATCGAGTTATTAAGAAACGCCTCAAACGAAATTAAAATTGCCATGATGATAGCCAACGTCCACAACGGACAAGGCATGAAGAAGAATAAAAATATTTTTAATAAGTACACCTAACCAAGGTAAAGTAATAACCAGCCAATGTATGTATACAATATGCATGCATACAATGCATGCATACAACTTTCTCTATTTTTTTTTTGTGGAGTATTAAGCATTTATTTTTTTAGCTTAAAGAAGACATGGAAAATTATATGGAATATACACTCAGTAAAGCTGTGGTAGCTTTATTTTTTTACAAGATGCCAATAAATCATACACCATTGTTACATCTACACTACAGTCGGTAGTTTATACGAATCAGCTTTCTGAAAACCTTCTTCCCATTTTATTTGTTTATTTTTGTAAAACCCAAAATATGTCCTTACAAACAGTCTAGCCACTTTAACTAAACAAATTCACTATAAAACTCCACTTTAACCCTGATAAAACAAGAAAAGAACAAAATAAAATGACCTGAAACGTCAAACAGGTAAACAGTAACACTATTAGAATGGCGCGCGCTTGGGGTATGCAACTAGTGACGTCAGGCCAATAGAGAAGCGTTCTTGAAATTTAAAATAATGGTAGATTTCTAATAAAGATTTTTTATAGAAAGGCTTTTTCAATTTTGTTGAAATTTTGGACAATTATTCCTAGGGTGTTTCTTAATCATTTTACATGTTTGAAATGACTTTTTAATTTTTTGTGAACATCCCTATTAAGTTTGAAACATCTGAATAGTTCTGCTTCCCTTCCCTTAACAAATATTTTTCTATCAAACAAACACTAAACATATCAAAACAGCATGTACTAAAATGTATAGTCACTGCGCAAGCTAACTAATGACGTCACTGGCTTGAAGAAGTTTAATTCACGTCTACCTAACTTTTTTATTTGCGTACACGTTAGCGTGTACCTAGACACAGCGAAATATAACCATAATCAAAACTAATGCAAAACTATGTGACGTCACGGGCCGTTTGAACTATTTTATACCGCAGAAGACTTTAAATATGTATTTCTAAGTTATTACAAGTTTTTGAAGAGTGAAATTTTGGAAATCTCATTTTTAAACAAAACTGAACATTATTATCTAATAAAAAAAATGTGCAAGTTCCCTATTGCTATTTTATTTTTTAATCAAAAGTTATTCAGGTTCAAAAATTGCACTTTTTCAATTTTTTGAAAGTTCAACCGCGTTTATCTCGAAAACTATGCATCCTACGAAAAAACTTGTAAGACCATTTTTCGCTGAGAATCACCCAAAAGATACAAAAAAATGTTTTGTTTTGCGAAAAATCGCTGTTATGTAATTCCTCAAGTTCTTTGTTTATAACAATCTTATCGACATCCAGATCAACTGTTACCCAAAAAATTCATGTTCTATGTGTTCAAAATACATAAAAAAAACTTGGGTAAGTCCATCTGAATTAAGGAGGCTGTTGTACCACCTTGGCGACAGGACTAAAAGAAAATGTAAAAATAAAAAGAGGCAGACCAAGAAAAAATGGATACTGAAAGTAGTAGAGGCAGGAAAAGTTAAATAAAAATCACTACTTGAGGAATTGAAAATTATGGCAGGAAATAGAAAAGAATGGAAGAGATGGGGGAATGGAAATTAAAAGAGCTAGGCCAAATCTGATAGGGTAAAAAGAAGAGGAGAAAGAAAGAAAGAGAACTATGCAAGTAACATAAATAAAAAGAATATTGAAATGAAATATTGTAGAAAGATAAAAAAAATAACATCTTTGTGTAAAATCTTTTTGTCTTTTACTGTTTTTCTATGCAGATGGCATACATGTGAGCCACCTAGTGCATCCACCAATACGCGGATGGCTTGCATGCATGCCACTTTTGATATAATGCCCTTCTAAGATTAAAACAAGTTTCAGTAGAGAGTATTAATCTTTTAGCTCATACATCGACATGCAACAACATGTTAAAGAATTAACATACGAACAAAAAACATGAAAAAATAAGATGATAAATAAACATTAATGTTACACTATTTTGTGGGATGTCCAACATAAGCATGAAGTGTAAGCCAAAATCTCAAACTATGCATCAGGTTGTTTTGTAGAAATTGTAAGAACAACATGTGGCTTGCCTAAAACGTATTTTGCTTACATGCCAAGCTTTGAACATAAATAACAGCAAACTTTAAGCATAAAATTATAATATTTAGAATGAAGCAAGGCTATTTTTATAATTACTTTTGATTATTTCGTAATTGATTACATAAATTATCGTATATAATGGAATTACTTAATTTAAACACGGAAATTAGGAATGAATTATTTAAAAATAAAATTCTAAATTTAAAATTATGCATTGAACTTTAGTAAATGACCTTTACAATGTCACGGTTTCTTTAACTTACCTTCTTCTAATTTCTCTTTCGTAGGGCCTCAAATAACCATCTCTGTTCAGTAACGCATCTATTTCGGGAACTTCAACTTCCATAGGATCTAATTTTGTATATTTTCCACCCATTTTTATTTAAATCAAAAGGAAACAACACGCGCTTTTCTATGCCGAAATACATGCACTACTACTACTAATGCTGAAATGAAAGGTTGAAGAAGGTTAAATTGATTAGAACCTTGAGTTTGATATGGTTTGATAACGAAAGTGTCAAAAAGTCGTTGTTTTTAGTTTTTTTATCGTGTTTTGATAACTTGAACGGCAAAAACTATTTGTGAGGTTATATGTACACATTTAGTCAAACACTTGGCAACATTGGAAAACTGTGGGAAAATATTTGGTCTTTTTCATGTTGGCAACAATGGAGTAAAGGTAATCATACACGTGTGGCAAATCTTCATAGTCCAAGCTGTATGCTCGCAGCCGTTAGGTAAATTATTCGTTTTTTTTAACTTTACGCAAAAAGAGGTCCTTAACAAATTCACACGATGTCAGGAGGTACCGCGGTCGGAAAATTGTTTAAACATTTTTTTTAAAGCAAATTCAAAATATTAATTTTTTACTTCGGACATTTTTTTTAGATTCTTTGGGTCATTACGAGCCAAAAAGGTATTTTATGATTTTTGTCTAAAATTCATTGTTGTCGAATTATACCTGATTCAATTTTTTTTATTTAGCTTAAATGCCTCGACAACTAATGGTCATTGGCACGATTCAAAATTTGAAAAACGCGAATATGGCCATTTTTAAGGTTTTAACTCGGTTAAAAGATTATTACATATTATGAAAGTCAGAAAGTAACCAAATCAAAGTTTAAAGCCATCCCTACAAGATCCTGGAGAAATATTTGTCATTATTTTATTACTAAGCTGTTATATTTAATTATTAACAATGAGCGCTAAACGCGTACTAACCGGTAGGGATGGGAAAACCTACCGGTTTAAACCTAAAACCGGTTTTTTTACTTCGCAATAACCGATTTTACCGGTTGTTTTTTGTCCCGGTTATAACCGGTTTTTTCTTTTTAAAGTAAAAACCGGTTATTAGGTTTTCCAAAAACCGGTTTTTTTGGCTGGTTATAACCGGTTTTGTCAAAAACCGCCATCTCTACTAACCGGCCGTCAATGGTGAGTGAGAGTGAGATGCACGATTGGACCGCCAGAATTGTGATTTAGGATACAAACTAGGTAAGATGAATGAACCATGCTGCAGAAAGTGCGAAATAGAAGAAGAAACTGCCATACACATACTATGCCATTGCAGTGTGCTATTAGGTGATGTGAGGCAGGAATTCAATGGTTAAATGAGGTTTGAACCAGAAGAAATTCTAAAACTACCAATAAAAAAACTGTTGGCCTTCGTTGAGGCCACAGAACTTATTAATAGAGTTTAAAGAAGAACGCAGTGTGTGGTATGTACAAAGGTCTTATGTGCCAGAGACTAACGAGTCTCGCCTGAATTAGGAAGAAGAAGAAGAAGAAAATGTGATTTAGGTACAAATATACAGATTCTAATATTTAATAATAATTCTAATATTTAATAATATAATTTATTTTATTTTTTAAACGCTTTTCTTTAATTCAATAGTTTGCATCAAATATTTGGACGTTAATTTGACTTTTCTTCAATGCAAATCAATAAAAATTTGCAGACATATGCATTCGCGGGCACAATACACGAATAGTCAATAAATTTTTTTTTTTATGTTTATTAATTGTTTAAATAAAAAAAATTATTTTAATTGAAAATGCTTAAATTCTCTTGTTTTTTACAATGTAGAAACTTGAAACTTTTACGGATTGTAGCTAATGATATGAACTATACATAATTTCACAAATTTCACTTTTTACGGTAATTGATTTGCCAATTTTTTGCCGATTCCAACCACTTTTCATATTTGTACATCATATGTTTTATACATATTTTAATAAGCATAACGATATACAGTCGAACCCGCTTATTGGAATAGCCTTTGTACCAGGCAAAAATATTCTTATAACCGGGATATTCTAATAACCGATCATTGGTGGCTAGTCGAAATAAGTGTACCGAATATACGTAATAATATTATTTACATACTATGCCAATGTGTAGTTTTACATACTATGCCAATATGTAGTTTTTCATACTATGCCAACATAGGCGCCCATACACACGGGCAGGGAGGGGCCGTGGCCCCCCCTAGCTTTTCGGGAAAGAACAAAAATTAAATTTATATTACATAAACGTATTTTTGTCAAAAAATTATTGGATAATTTTGAGAGATAAATTGGAAACAACATATTTATTAATAAAAAAATTCACATATTGGGTAATTAATAGTTTAACAGAAAATCTGTGTGTCTGTGACAGCGGTCAATGTATATGGAATGTGCATAATACACATTTCGCACAGTCACGGTATGCTATTAACGAAAACATTGAAAGAGATTAGAAACTTGGGAACAGAATATATAGTGTAATCGACACCCAAAATTACAAATTAAATGAATCATTTATAATACTGCAAAGAAAATCATATCAGCAAGAAATCCGATCTCTGACCGATAATCACTAATGAGCCATTTGTCGTTAAGAACTGGCACTATCATGGGCGCCCGCAGGATTTTTTTTCAGGGGGGGCAAAATAAAAAACTGTTGTATGTAATACTTATATTTTTAAAACGTTAAGAAAACAAAATATTGCAACTTCTTTTAGGAACAAATAACAAAACCACGAAAGCAACTCTTAAAAAATACAAAACAAAATATTATAATAAATGTTATTAATGCTAAAAGGTAATAAAAGTAATACCTAAAAGTAATACAAAATAGCATGCAATTTTATTCTTAACTAAAAACCAGTCTTCTGTTATTTTGACAAAATTCGTCTAGTATTTTAGTGGAAAAATTGGAAATATTTAATAGACGATTTCGATGGATACTCAACAATGCTAGCCCAACAAGTCTATCTTGTCCCATTGTAGCTCTTATCCACGTTTTAATCCTGCGTAAGGTGCTAAAACTCCGTTCAATTGTGCAGGTAGTACACGGCAAAGTAAGTAAAAGAATGCAGCTATCTTTGATAGCAGGAAAAAATTTACAGTGCTGAATAAGATCTTCAATGGTTATGTTCTCAGCTATTTGAGATTGAGATAAATACTCTCTCCAAATATTTAATTCGCTTTCCAAATTCTCAATGTTGTATAGATTTCCTACCTTAATTGCGAAATATTTAACATCTAAAGATTTTATATTTTTTGGTAAAATATTAAACAAAGAGAAGGCGACTTCATGTTCTTTAGAAAATCTTGTTTTTAAGGCAAGAATCAGATGATCTAAATATGGTATAAATATAGATTTTCTAAAATAATCTTCTGCTGAATCAGATTCATAGTTAGATCTATGAATTTGTCGACCGCAAATTCGTGGTTTTCCCACTTCTATGTTGAGGGTCTCACAGATAGATAATGCATAGGAAAAAATGTCTGCAAAATTTGAATCAACCTCTGAGCGCTGTTTTTCACAAGTCCTGGTAATTAAATTTATATGGTGATGAACATCTACAAAATTAATTGAAATACCTTGTAGCGTATTTGCAATGGGCTCTAAAATATTTGAATATTTACTTGCCACAACTAGACAAATAACAAACGTAAAGGAATTTAAGGCAGCCCATAACTGAGCTGCTCTTTTTGTAGTAGAAGTGTTCATTAAAATTTGCCCAGTTTTTATATCAAAAAGTGTTTTAAATAATATTTTAAAATTTTCAGCAAAAATCCGCAAAGATTTATATTTAGCTGACCAACGAGTTTCACAAAACAAAGGTATATTGGGAATTAGGTTTCTTCTTAGAGTACTCTCTCTAAAAAATACTATTAAGTACGTCTTTAACAGTACCTATGGTATTTCGAATTTCAACTATTTTACTAATGTCGTTTATGACTAAATTTAACCTATGGGAGGCACAATGAAAATAGAATGCTTTTTTATACTTATCTTGTATTATCTTCTGAACCCCGTGAATTTCACCAGCCATTGTTGAGCATCCATCATAGCCCTGCCCTACAAGTTTGTCCATGTTTAAACCTGATGTTTCCAAAAACTCCAAAATAGAATAAGCTATGCTATCAGCGTTTAGTTTATCTAATTTCACAAAACCAAGAAACTCTTCTTTCACCGTAAAATTTTCATTTTCTTTGTATACATACCGTATACCAACAGATAACTGTTCATGTCCCGAAATGTCCGCAGTCTCATCAGCCATAACACTAAAATATTTGGAAGAATTTGCTTCTTCGACAATATTTTTTAATATTACATGTCCTGCCAATGAAATTATTTCATTTTGGATCCTGTGAGAAGTGTATTTAGAGTTACCACCTGCGTTCAACAAGTGATTCTCTAAAGTTGTATCACCAGCGTCTATCCTGAATTTTAAGAGATCCAAAAAATTTCCAGAATTTTTGCTGCTTTCTCTTAAAGGCATATCATGAGTTCCACAAAAAACTATTGTTTTTATAATTGGAAGAATTTTTTTTCTATTTTCCGCTACATTTATTTGCTTTCCCTCATCAATCAGAGACAATATATCTAGTTTTTTTATTGGACATCACATCAATAAAATTTTTGGAACGGATAATTGAATCTTTATGCCAGGCAGAATTAGAATGGTTCTTGGCCTACGTGTGGAAATCCCTGTATTTTATAAATGGCCTTGTTATAAATGCGCCTAAGGTACTAACCGTGTGTCACAACAGGTGGGAAAACCACACAATACTTACAAAGGGCACCTTTAAGAACTTTGGAATAAACCAACCAGTCATATTGTTGAAGCCATTTGTGTACAAACGGCCGTTTATTTGGATCAACATCTTGCTTAAAATCATAGGTAGGGGACGGCGTATACGGACTTCTTAATATATCGTATTGGTATTTTTGTTTATCTTGAATCGACGAGGAATTTACAAAATTTCCAATGTCTTCTGATTGACCGTCTGGAAATATTCGGGCAATGGTTTCTTGTACATCAGGCTGATCTGCTGTCTCCGCTAAAGTATTTCTATTCGAAGAAGTGCTAGGCTCTGCTTCCTTTACTGCATGTTCATGTTCCCCTTCTTCTTCGCGTGCTATGTCACTACTTGTGCTAGGGATAGGGCTACGAGTTGAAGCCTTATTCTTTTTGGAATCGGTAACTTCCTCGAGGGCGGTTGTTTTTCTTTTAAAGAATGTTCGAATGTCCATTTTTTTCTAAAGAATAAACCAGCAAAACTATAGTCATGCAGTTTAAGGAAAATGTTAATAAATCAAATTACCTGATAAGGATTGTGTTTGTATTAAATGATAGAAACCGGAAACCGCCCGTAAGGCTAACACGATAATAATAAAATAAAATACACTGCGAATCTCAACGCAAAGAAAATAAACAACGGCTGTGAACTCTGAGCAGCTTGACGAAAACAGGTAGAATGGTGGTGCGTGGCCGTGGCCGGATTATCTATCACCATCACCACCACCACCATGTGATTGTGCTTGTGCTACGACGTTGCCGGTTGCATTCAAAAGGCGCGTAGGTTCGTAGGTATTCGACGTATTATATTTAATATCTTAGACCATGGTCTAAGTTTAATATAATATTATCTCCATTAATTTTGTTTTTGGTTTATATACTTGTATAATATACCTTTTATGTCAACGTAAAGGTATTAACTTTTTAGGTTTGAGTACAGAAAAATATACAAAATAGTAAAATCTCAGGGGGGGGCACGGCCCCCCCTGGCCCCTCTCTGCGGGCGCCCATGGGCACTATAAAGATAAAGTGTAAAATCTGTGAAGTGATTATATTTGTTTTCTATATTAAGTTTTCTGTACACCGAATAGAACCATATTATTCATAAGCAGAAATAAATTCATATTGAAAAATCATTTTTAAAATTGATTGAACATGTCAAATTTTGCTTTGCAAAAGTATTTTTTTAGTAAGTAGATTATTTTAAAGTGTACATTATGATGAACAGAACAATTTTCTTTAAATGAAAAACAGGTGATCTTTCATGACGAATGAGTGTTATACAGCGTGTCCCAAAAGTAGCGGAAAGGTCGAATAATTCGCGAAATGAACATCGGATCGAAAAACTGAAAAATATGTGTTAAATATTTCTCAAAAATCTATGCGATGACACTAAACAAGTCCACCACTTCAACCCCTGTATGTGGAGCGGTGGGTAACTTTAAAATCTTAAATGGAACCCCTAATTTTTGTTGCAGAATTGGATTTTCCTTGTAAAAATAAGCAAATTTTATTCGACAGGTAAAAGGGGGAGAAGTGTACTTTTGAAGTGTGTAAAATAAATAATTCTTAGCTGAGCGCTTTCGGCTTATAAAGACATTTTCGGAGCTATGGTCAAAATGGTTTTGACCACTTCGGAGCTATGGTTTTGACCATAGCTCCGAAGATGGCTTTATAAGCCGAAAGCGCTCAGCTAAGAATTATTTATTTTACACACTTCAAAAGTACACTTCTCCCCCTTTTACCTGTTGTCATAAGTGTGTACAAAACTATTTCAGTCTTTAAATTTTATTCGAACCATTTTGCGAATTGTGGATAGAGAGCGCTATAATCGGAAAAAAACAATACCAAAAATATCGTGATACCATAGCAAAATTATAGAAACGGCTTAATATCTCGAGAAATATACTTCCAAATGAAAAACTAAAAACACGTGTTTAATATTTTTCAAAAATCTATAGAATGACACCAAACAGGATTTTTCATTCCACACTCTGTAGGTGGGGGTGAGAGTTAACTTTAAAATCTTAAATAGGAATCCCTGTTTTTTATTGCAGATTGAGTTTCCTCCTCAAAAAATAAGTAACATTTATTCGAAACTTTTTTAGAATTGTTGACGGATGGCGCTATAATCGTAAAATGCGATTTTTTTGCGCCATCTATCAACGATTCTAAAAATGTTTGGAATATATGTGACTTATTTTTCATAAGGATTCTAAATCAGCAAAAATAAAGGGGGCTCCTTTTTAAGATTTTAAAGTAAAAACTTGGTTCGACACATACTCATGGTTAGTCTACTCGCCAAAGTTGAAGGCAGAGCTTTGCAAGCATTGTATTCTTTTCAAACGGGTTTTAAAGAGAAGCGCAACTTTTATGGTACCCATGACATTTCCATTTAAAAACTTGGTCTAGGATTTAAATGTATGAATAATTTCTCACAACAGGGTTCAAACTAGGTTTTTTAAATGGTTTACGCTACAGTAGACTCCCTCTATATCGAGAACTGAAATGGTGGACTAATTATCTCGTTATGAGCGGATCTCGTTATATCAAACAACAATAATATGACGCCTTGTTTTGATTTATTTATTTAGTTTATTAGGTGTCGATGGTCAACCTGAATAGTAAACAATGAGACTTCGCCGTCATAAATTGTAAATTTCCTATAATATTCAATATCGGTCGATAAACAGGCAGAAGTTTATTACAGGTGGCCGAGTTTATTACAGCACTGGCCTCGATAATAAGACAAATGTTGGGCATTTCTATGTACAGGCAGTTGGGGCATTTATTTATTTATGACCATTACAACGCTAAAAACAGGTAAAGACACGTATTCTTCGATTTCAATTTTCCTCGTTGTAACCAAATATGCCTCGTTATAGAGCGTTATAGTTCAATAGGAATTTCATGGGACACCTAATCTACCTCGTTATAAGCGAACCCTCGTTATATCCATGTTCGTTATACAGAGAGTCTACTGTATATGTATATTGGCATCCGAAATATAAAAATGTAATGTGCAACATCTTCACGTTTGGCCCCCGTCTAAAAATTTTTATATGGGTGCCCTTGTATGCCAATATGTATATCATATAATATACCTACATAATCAGTATATGTAAATGTTTTTAGGTCTTTTTACGTCAATAATACAGTAGTGTAACTACTACTTATCTATGTATGTGTTAAATACCAAATTACATTATATTATGTATGTGAATGAATACAGTAGCAGTAGGTAATTAATATAAAATGTATGCAATATGTAGACATGTAAATATTTTCTTATTAAAATGCATATAACAAAATTACTTATTTTTTCTTGAGAAATTATTGGTAATTATAGCTTTTTGTATTGTTAATTTGTGTGGTCATCCTTAATGCATTGGTTGAATGGAACTTCTATTGGCGGCAAGAAATGGATGAATTTAACAAAGCCATAATTCGCATCTTGCAAACAAGTTGGTAAATACTCTCTGGGTGAATTCTAAATAAACTGCTTGTAACAATTTTATAGCAGGCAACAGTGTCTTTGTGTAGACAAATAAAAATTACTTTATGACCCATGCATTTTTCGACTAAAGTTCGAATTGGTAGGTACTCGTAACAAAGTAATAAATATTTATTACCCTAATAATATCTAATCCAGCACTACAGGCCCTTGACGACTGACCATAATACCAAACATAATTTAAATTTTTAGTAAATTGTAAAAAAATATATTCGTTGACCTGCAAAATATGCTAATAAGCGGTATTATCTAATTAGAACCTATTCCAATAAAAGGATAAATTTATTAAGGAGTAAATGGAAACGTTTCGGGAACTCGAATTTATATTCCATAAACCGGGATATTCCTATAACAGGGATTCTAATAAGCGGGTTCCACTGTATTTTAATGTTTGAAAAGTGTAAAGGCCGCGTCTCACCATCAAATAATTTGATCAAACAGTTTGAGCAAACTCCGGAAGTACGTCAAAGTGACGTCACAATTGCAGTTTTTTTGAAATTCTAAAAATCTGTGCTCTCACTGTCAGTCTAGTTTGATCAAATTTTTTGTATTGAGTTGTCTAACTTGTTTGTACTTTATTTAAAATTAAAATTTTTCATTATTATCCACAATGAACACTCAGGATGTGACGTCACTAACTGTCACTTTCAGTTTGCTCAAACCAGTTTGATCAAATAATTTAATCAAACAGTTTGAGCAAACTCCGGAAGTACGTCAAAGTGACGTCACAATTGCAGTTTTTTTGAAATTCTAAAAATCTGTGCTCTCACTATCAGTCTAGTTTGATCAAATTTTTTGTATTGAGTTGTCTAACTTGTTTGTACTTTATTTAAAATTAAAATTTTTTATTATTATCCACAATGAACACTCAGGATGTGACGTCACTAAACTGTCACTTTCAGTTTGCTCAAACCAGTTTGATCAAATTATTTGATGGTGGGACGCGGCCTTGAGACTAAAAAATAAAAAATAAAAAAATATGAAAAAATATTTTTAAGAATCGCTTTTCTTTAGTTACGAGTTAAAATTAAACATATTATAAAAAATCAACTAAAAAGCAAAAAATAAAAAAAATGAAAAAATCTAACACATTCATTAAAGAAAAGCGTGGTGCGAAAACCGTTTATTCGATGAAGACGCGCCACGCTTTTCTTTGACGAATGTGTTAGATTTTTTCAATTTTTTTTTTATTTTTTGCTTTTTAGTTGATTTTTTTATATGTTTATTTTAGTCACTCGTAACTAAAGAAAAGCGTTTCTTAAAAATATTTTTTTCATATTTTTTTATTAAATAATTAAATAATAGATCTATAAAGAAGACTTCTATTATTCAACAGTACTACACTACATTCACAATAAAGATGCACCAGAAATAAACAAACCAAGACACTTGAATGTTACGAGGAGCGAGGAGCACTCCTAAATCATGATTTTGTAAACCATGATTTGGGAGTGCTCCTCGTAACATTCAACGTGTCTTGATTTGTTTATTTCGTAGATCGTAGTGCATCTTTATTGTGATTTTAGTACTTTTTTATACACTTTTGCCAAACTTGGCAAATATGGATTTAATTTGAGGGTCATTTGAGCTTCAGTGTGTACGGTCAGTTTATTATAATATAATATTGCGATTAAAACAATTATTGCTACTGATAATATAAAATCGAAACTGTCGATGATTGGTGAGCTTTTTGTTGTAAGCATGTTGTAAGAACCCTTTTCTAAAAGTCACCATTATTTTCTAGAAGTCACCCTGTAGTTGCTTATGATGGAAGTTGTCTCGTCTCATATACGTGTTCTGTGCTCAGAACTAGATTGGCTGTGGTTGGCTGGTTGTGTGTCATGTGTCATGTCTATGTGTGTGTCTCTGTCTTATAGCTGTCTTATTTTATTTATTTTTTATTTTTATTTTATTCGGATCTGGTTGTTTTTGAGGGGATGGTTGTTGAATGTTTTTTCGTATGAAGCAAGTGAAATTGTGTATTTAAATTATATTATTTGTTAACAAGCAAAATTCTAATATTGGTGTGTTTAAATTGTTATAAATAAAAAACTACTGGTAATATTGCAAATTAGAATTTTTGAAATTGTACTCCAGGAGTCCATTCCAGCATCACGCTTTTTTGATTGTAAGTGAAAATATTTACCTTTTTTTAGAATAATAAGCATTTTTAAGAGTATTAGAGTATCTTGTGTTTTTTATGATTTGCTCAGAATGTTTTACATTAATATGTTCTTTTAAAGCTTAGTTATAGATTACTCAATACTTGGCGGTTTATCTGATAAAAGATAACTAACTATTATAACATAGATAACACAAAGATTTCAAAGAGCCGAATTTTTTTATTACACAATAATAAAGTAAATTATTGTTTTTGAAATTAAAGAAGCCCAATTTAACTTCTTTCTGACTTTTTTTGGTTCTGTATTGAATAAAAAGTATCAGAAGTAGGTATTAGATCCAGAGATACCAAAAATATTTTGTTATTAATATTTTTAGGTTTAACCCCATCCTTTCTATTACGTTTTTAATTTCAGCTTCAACCATGTCTTTTCAATCTGATGTATTGTCTCCTGAGGACCAAAAATTTTTGTAGTAAGTATTTAGTCTATATATTCTTTAATTCATTAAAGAACTGTGTAAATATGTTATGGAATAGTTTAAAATTTGTGAAAATATGGCACCAAGAGGTTGCTGAAAATTGGAGCAACAAGTGGTTGTGGTTGCTCCAACAGGTGATACATTGTAAGTTTACAGCCAGTCAATCAATTTTAATGTAAAGTTAATTAGCAACAAATGATTACTTTATAGTCCAGAAAGCCACTGCGCATTTGCTAGGAAAAATATTCTGATTAGGATTTTTTGCACAATCTTACTCAAAAAGGACTCCTTTTAACAAATTTGCATGTTGCCAGGACCAAAAGGTGATCAAAAATTTTTTAAACGTTTTTTTTTGTTTTTTTCCTAACATTATTTTTTTTGCATGGAAAATTCCAAACAGAAAAGGTCTTTAGTGACTTTTCTCTAAAAATGATAGTTTTTGACATATAAGTGATTAAAAATTGAAAAATTGCGAAATCGGCCATTTTTAACCCTCAAAAACTATGTGAAAAACTGAAAATTTGAATGTTGCCAAGGTAGGTAGATATTCTTTAAACATCGATTGATAAAATCCCGAAGAGTTTGTTGCAATACAATATTCAAAACTCCTTTGTTTTTTAATTGCTAATCAAGCGTGCATAACACTATTTTCCACCGACAGTATGGTGCAAATGAAAGGAATAAATTCGTTATTTCGTAAACCGGCGACTTTAAGGAAAAATCCTGAAACAGGTCGATTTTTATTTTTAAGTTATGATATTGTGGCATACCTATTTGGTATACTAGTGACGTCATCCATCTGGACGTGATGATGTAATCGATGATTTTTTTAAATGAGAATAGCGGTTGTGTGCTAGCTCATTTGAAAGGTTCTTCAATTCTCTATTCAGTAATATAAACATTTACATAATTGTTTATGCAGGGTGTCCAAAAAATTTTTATTAAATTAAATTATTTGACAAAAAAAGAAGTAGAAGGACGCCCTGTATAAATAATTATGTAAATGTTTACATTACTGAATAGAGAATTGAAGAACCTTTCAAATGAGCTACCACACGACCCCTATTCTCATTTAAAAAAATCATCGATTACGTCATCACGCCCAGACGGATGACGTCACTAGTATACCATATATGCCACAATATCACAACTTAAAAATAAAAATCGACCTGTTTCGGGATTTTTCCTTAAAGTCGCTGGTTTACGAAATAACGAATTTATTCCTTTCATTTGCACCATACTGTCGGTGGAAAATAGTGTCACGCACGCTTGATTAGCAATTAAAAAACAAAGGAGTTTTGAATATTGTATTGCAAAAAACTCTTCGGGATTTCATCAATCGATGTTTAAAGAATATCTACCTACCTTGGCAATATTTAAATTTTCAATTTTTAATTGCTTATATGTCAAAAACTATCATTTTTAGAGAAAAGTCACTAAAGACCTTTTCTGTTTGGAATGATCCAAAAAACCTAAGAAAACTTTTTTCCATGCAAAAAAAATAATTTTAGGAAAAAAACAAAAAAAAACTTTTAAATTTTTGACCACCTTTTGGTCCTGGCAACATGCAAATTTGTTAAAAGGAGTCCTTTTTGAGTAAGATTGTGCAAAAAATCCGTATCAGAATATTTTTCCTAGCGCATGCGCAGTGGCTTTCTGGACTATTAGTCTTGCAACTAATTTGGAAATATTTTTTTAATTTATGTTAATTTTATTTTAATTTATACCTGAAAATATCTATGAATATTTGCTGCATAAATATATCTGGACCTCAGAGGTAAACTGCACTATGTCGACATGGTGTTGTTTTGAATAAGTTTTTTTAATCCACTTGTTCCACTTTTGTAATCCACTATAATCCATGTTTTATTTTCTTCTTCACGTGCCATATCAGAATTATCCGACATTGGCGATCACCATTGCGAAGGCTTCTCGATCTTCTGCAATATGGAATAATTTTCCTGCATTTGATATCTGAGTCCATTCACGAATGTTTTTTAACCAAGAAACTTGTTTACTTCCTACACCTCTACGATCCTCTATTTTGCCTTTAACGATCAGTTGTAATATTTTATATCGACTTCCCCTCACTATATGTCCCAGATAAGACATTTTTCGATGTTTAACAGTCTTTAGCAGTTCTCTATCTTTGTTGACCTTCCTTAGTACTTCTTCATTAGTTTTTCTTGCTGTCCAGGGTATCTTCAAGCCATCCAGTGCCTCCCTGGTACCCATAGCATTTCTAAAACCAAATTGGGTATCTTCGAGATCTTCTTTGCATTTGCGTCTAATTCTGTTGTGAAGTATTCTTAGGAAAATCTTAAGAGTGTGGCTCATTAGGCTAATTAATTGATATTCTGAGCATTTTCTCGCATTGTGTTTTTTAGGTATTGCGACAAAGATGGATTTGAGCCAATCTGTGGGAATCACTCCGGTGTTATATATTGAATTAAAAAGTCTTACTACTACTTTTATGTTATCATCCTCTATTAGTTTCAGCAACTCAGTTGGTGTATCATCTGGACCACAAGCTTTTCTAATTTTAGCACTATTTATAGCATGTTCTACTTCGCATTTCATAATTTCTGGGCCGTCAGTACAGTTTTGGTAGAATTCGGCAATATTATTCCTGTCATCTTCAAATAACTCTGATATATACAGTTGCCATTCTTTTCTTATTTCGTGCTCATTTACAATAATTTTGTTATTATTGCCAACGAGCACAGAGGGAACTGTTTTATTTACAAAACCTAAATTCTCTATTTATTTTTTTTTTCTTTTCTTAAGCAGTGCCGGAACGGTGTTCTGGCACCATGACACCTCTGAAAATATGGTCATATTGTCTTTCAACCAATTATGGGATATATCAGATTTATATTAACATCCTAATCAAGAGAAGACACCAATAAAACCAAAAGCATGCTACGAACAGCCGAAATGAAGACACTAAGAGCAATAGCAGGGAAGACAAGAAGAGATAGAATACGAAACAACATCATCAGGGAACAATGTGGTGTGCAAGATGGGGCAGGCAAAGACGAAGAGAGTGGTTCAGTCATGTAAAAAGAATGTAGGAGCACGCACTACCAAGAATTGTGCGTGTTTTATAGTATACTACACTCCAGTAATTTTGATCCTCAACTATTGGAGAAAATTAGCCTCCATGTTCCCAGTAGACAAACGAGGCTAAATCAACCCTTTTACGTTAGACCCATCGCACAAACTACGGACTCAACTCCTTCATGTCTAGAACACCAAGGTTTGATAATCAATATTCCCAAAGTTTAGATTGCTAGTTTTCCAAAAGAATTGAAAGCTCAGTTTAAGAACTGTGTGTGGTAGCTTGATGTCCTTGTGTTTTGTACATTTTTTGTTTATATTTGTTATTTAATGTTCCTATTTTGTATGATTAAAATTTTTAAATTTATTGTAGGTTAGGTTAACAATCTACATACTGTGATTTATTTATAATGTTTATACTGTATGTATTTTAATTGGGTGACTGCCCGTTGATAAATAAATAAATACATAGAAGGAAAACCAGCATGCAAGCATCCACCGGGGAGACCACCAAAAAGATGGAGAGATAGCTGGCAGTCTATCTCTCAAGAAATATTTCAACGTTGGAATTAACAGATCGACAGATCTATAACAAGTATATGAAGAAGAAGGAGGTATATTATCATTAAAATATGGTCACATTGTCTTTTGAACAATTATGGGATATGTCAGATTTATTTATGGGCTATATCAGATTTTTATGAAATTCAAAGGCTCTACTTCACAGTTGCTCGAAATGACATAGTGTAGTTTACCTCCGATGTCCCCATATATTTGTGGCAGTGTTAGTACTGTTCAATGCTATTACAGAGTGTCAGGGTTGGTAAAAGTAGGTTTTTTGCAAAAAAAAACAGGTTTTTTGCTTTAAACCAGGTTTATTTGACACAAAGTATTATAAGTCTAAATGTTTTAAAACGAATAAATTATTTTATAAAATAATATTAATTACCAATGAAAAAAGTGATTAAAGGTACTATTCCAACATCAACGGCAGTTGCAGTTATCGCCATGACAGACATCACTACTTTGCCCTATTAATTTGTATGAGACTGATTCCGACATCTAAATGCAATTGCTGTCCGTCAGAACGTCAGTTGTTAATAATTATACAAATTATTAGTGCAAAGTAAATAAGTATGTCGTGGTAACAACTGTAACTGACGTCTGCTGCCTGCCGGCGATGTCGGAATCATACCTTACGACAACGTTTATTTTTATTTACACACACAAAAGATTAATATAACAAAAAAAAATCTTTAAACGTAATAATATTCAACTCAGACACAACTGACTAGCGATTTTAGTACGTAATTTTTTTGTTTTTTGTCAATTTTGCCAAAATTAACAAAATTACTAACTATTTAGTAATTATTAACTATTTAGTAATTATTTTTTTGCCAATTTAACAAATTACTTACTAAAATCACTAGCCAGTTGTGTCTGAGTTTAGCGAACCGACTATATGAGTTTTTTTAAGATATGAAAATTTGTGTGGAGAAAGAGGACTGAAATAAAAAGGTGACTATTATTTATATCTTCGCCGTACATGCCAGTCAACTTTGACCGGTTGTATCTCAGGAACCACTCATTGCAATTAAACGTCTTTTCTTTTAAAAGAAGCGTCCTACCCCGTTATTAATCCTTATCTACAAGAAAAGATAAGCCGAATGGAAGCAAAAACTGAACCTGTTAAACAACCAGTTTTAAATGAGTCAAACAAAAAACACCTTAGTCATATCAAACAATTAACTCCAAATTATGCAATTACAAATAAATTTCAAACACCGGTGTTGCCACCTGTTGCCGAAAGTAGTGGAATACCTGATAATAATTCAACATCTGCAGAACTTATTAATGCACAGTTAAATAAAATGCAAACTTTAATAAATATAAATGAAGATAGGGGACAATACAATGATGGTTTTACGTTAGTGCAATCAAAGAAGAAAACTAGACAAACAAAAAAGAACTACGGTGAAAATGATAAAACTACCGACTTAGCAGTTCAAAGAAAGGCTTGGCTTTACCTTTCTAGAGTTAAACGAAGTGTCACAGCAGAAACTATCTTCGATTATCTAAAAGACCAGGAAGTGTTTAAAGAGGCTGATATTATTGTTAGAGAACTACCAACTAACGAAAACCAAAACAAATGTTTTATGTGTGGTGTCAACTTCGAATTAAAAGACGAAATCTATAAACCGTCGACTTGGCCAAGATCTGTCGTTTACAAGCGTTTGGATTTCCGGAAATACCAACAATATAATCGTCGCTCCTAGGATTTTTAAATAATTTCTTCGTTAGGGACTCTCAAACCCAAAGTAAATGTCAAACTTCCATAGTTCACCAAAATATCCGAAGTATTAATGCAAGGAAACCGACAAACGTATATTTCCCTATTTTACCTATTTTACACTGCAATATACAGGGAGGACTTGCACGTAAATCTTACGATATAAATTTGATACTTTAAAGTAATAATGTGAATCTTAGTGAACACTGGTTGAAAGAAGATAAACTTAAAGTAACCAATATTGAAAACTTTAATTTAGTGTCTTATTTCGCAAGAAATGATAAAGAAAGTGGAGGTGCATGCATATCTGTAAATAATAAGTTCAGTTGTGAACAGCTAAATTTACGTCTATGGTGTATTGAAAGCAAAGTTGAAATATGTGGAGTAAAATTCATTAAATTTCACATAAGTGTACCTACTAGAATTACTAAAATTCTTCAACATGTATTGACAACTTTTTTTCCAATTTAGATGCAGTGGCGGCTGGTGGGGTAAAATTTTGGGTAGGCCAAGCCAGCAAATTACATATAGCTATGTGTAATCAGTGGCGGATCCAGAGGGAGGGGTCACGGGGTCATGACCCCCCCCCCCCAAATATTTGAAAACCCACTTATCCTATTGGTGGTAAGACTAAAAGTGACCTTGCATCAGAGAAAAGTAATCACCCTCAAGATCCATGACCCCCAAAAAAAAAAATACCCGCCAGTGTGTGTAATACATATTTTTTTTTTTTGAGAGTGGGAATCTTCTAAAGACCGTACCAGATGAATCGTACCTGGCGTGTGTTGGATTCAGAGTAAACGGAGTACATCCGAATGCAGTTCCCCGTTCCCCCACTGGGGGCCTTGCCCCCGGATGAATCCGTGTTACGATAGGTTTGTTCTAGCATGTAGTTTTGTATGGTTTGACACCAAATTATTGTACTGCTTTATTGTGCATGTTCCATCCACAAACTGTTAACAAACTGTTTTTTGCTAGAACACTTTTTTATCGGAGTAAAATACCAAAAGTATTCAAATTTTCAAGATTTATGCTAAATATTAAAAATTAATATTATAAACGTAAATAATGTTAAGTAACATAGTCAAAACCTATTACTTTCATTTAAAATTTGTAAACGTCAAACAAATAATTCCACTGCGCAACGCACAAACTTAAAATCCGGACAAAATCCGCAAACTCTTTTGACCGTTTGACGCCAGTTTCCAAATCAAAATTTACTGTCGTTAGAACGTCCGACCAGTAGTTTCAAACTAGTAATCTGTTTGCTTGAACGCCATCAAACAAATGCGCATGTTCCTGATGGTTTCAAACCGTTTGAAACTGACGCTAGAACAAACCTATTGCCTACCAACTAAACCCACTCTCGGCTTACGCGCGTGGCACGTCTTTCCAGACCGTTCTCTCGCGCGCACAGCCGCTCTTTTGCTGTTCTTTTCTTTTTCTCTCTGTTACTTATATTGCTCTTGTTTACCCCTGTTGTCTCTCTCTTTCTATAATCAGTAGACAGTGATGAAAGCCGATTTTGCGTCATTGTATTTCGAAGAGACACCGAGAAGAGATGACTTTATTCGCTTTAAAGTGGAGAAGGTTCTTTCAACTGAAGCGCTTGTTGCAGGTATTGTAGCAAGTAAACAAAATAACTTGTAGCTTTCAGGAAGAATTTCATTGGTTTCGTTGTCAAACATACTTTTAATTAGTTCTAACAAACTCTTGTCGTGAAAATTTTCACGATGATTAGAAGAAAAAATCATTTCCAGTTCAGTTTTTAATAAGGATTTATTAAAAAGTAGTTCATATGTATCCATCAATGAGTCCAAAGCTTTTTGTGGAAATTTAGCGCCATATTGTGTGTGAATCTTTTATTATCGCCCAATTCCAGAAATAAATTCCGTTTGTTTAAAAATATGTTACAATAATTATAGATTATGTTACAGTTACATATTTTTGATCATAATTTAAAAGAAAATTTATAAGTACAGTAAAACTTGCCATATCCGGATCAATGTGGCGACAGACCGATCCGGATATGAAAAAATCCGGATATCAAGACCACTTCTGTGACCACTTCTTTTATAGTCTCTGAAACTTTTTCTTCTTCATACATTCCAGTAATCAACGCCGTTAATAACTTTCGTCGATAGACATGTTTTAAAGATTGTATAATACATTATTTCGCCATCTTTTAGTTCTTTTAGGTCGTGATGAGAGGGTGCGTTGTCCAACAGCAGGACTGCCTTTCTCAGTAGATCCGGACGGCAGAACCGTCCGGATATGGGGAGGTCCGGATATGACAGGTCCGGATATGGCAGGTTGTACTGTATTACAATTCGATAATTACGTTACAAGTGGCAACGATGGTCGGCGAAGGCCCGATCGTCTGGTGCCTAAACAGCAAGCATAACACGACAATATAAATCGTTGTCCGGCAAGCGACTTAACTTCAAACGCTCTTTGTACGGAGATCTTATGTGAGCGGGGTCGGCCGGCTCCGAACGGGCCTATTAATGATATTTAAAATGCCTGGATACGATTCAATGCTCTCTGATAATATATAACATAGTTGTTTTAACGGAAGCTAATGTATTGAGTGATTTAGTACATTTAAAAGTTATTTACATGCATTAACATAATTTTTGAATATGTTTTTCAATTTTAAAGCTGTTAAAATTATTGGGTAGGCCCGGCCTATCCTGCCTACCCCCAAAAGCCGCCACTGTTTAGATGTTCAAAAGTTTAGGGTATGTGACATTTCTGTCAGATCATACTTATCAATTATGTGCTTTTGATATGAAAGTTACTGGAGAAAATCCTCAAACTATTTTTACCAGAAACTTATGCGATGCCAACTTAATAACTTTTCTCAGAATATTTTAGCTAATATTGATTGGAGTGATCTATATGTAGCTGGTAGTTTTGAAGAAAATTTTTCAATATTTTATGATACTTTCTTATATTATTATAATACTACTTTCTTAAAACGTAGAGTAACTACCAGACCAAAACAAAAAACGTGGTTTGTACCTCATATTAAGGGTTTGCATGATCAATTGTTGTATCAGATGAATAGATTAAGAAAACAACTCAATAACCCACAGTATTCGGAACGATACAAGAAATTTTAACAAGAATATCAAAAAATTGTTAAAAAACATGAAAAGGAACAATATGATAATCAATTTAGAAATAGCAATAATGTAGTGAAGGAAAGTTGGAAAATAATTAATAAAAATAGAGGTAAAAACGGTAACAACGGTGACTTACAAAATTATCATAAAGCTGATCAAATCAACAATTATTTTATTAATGCTGTAAAAAATAATGAACTATCAGTTGTTAACCGTACTATACAAATTGACCAATTCAATTCAAGTTTCTTTTTATCACTAACCACTGAAAAAGAAGTTATATCTATTGTATTAGAAACTGCTTCTAAAACAGCTGCAGGGGTAGACGAAATTGATGGAAAAGCTTTGAAACATGTTGCCACTCTCTTTACCACTATCTTATCTCATAAATGAATCATTTACATGCGGAATATTTCCAGATGTAAAGGAATCCCTATTTTTAAAAATAAAGGATCTGTAACGGATATTGCAAACTATAGGCTGATTGGTGTGTCAAGTCAGTTCTCTAAAATATTTGAAGCAGCCTATGCAAATAGATTAACAGATTATTTAGAACATTTTAAAATTCTTCCTGTTAGTCAAAACGGGTTTAGAAAAAAGAAATCTACAAATACTGCTATTTCTGACTGTCTTCAATTTATTTATAAAGCATTACATATTTAGGTATAATATTTAATAAGTATTGGGTCTTTTTATGACCTTAGTCGTGCATTTGGTACGGTTGATAGTGAACTCTTATTACAAAAAATTGCAGGGTATTGGAGTACGTGGTATACCCTACAATTGGGCCCTATATTATCTAACTAAGTAATAGAACTCAAGTAGTCACAGTCGATAATGTATCGTCGAGGCCACTTCAATGTTCGATGGCTCAATACTGGGGCCTTTATTTTTCATTATATTTGTAAGTGACCTAAACACGTTTTGTTCAATGCTAGATAAAATTGTTCAGTATGCTGATGATACCAATATTCTCATGTCTCACAGTGAACCTATACAACTGGTGGAAAATACCAATGTTGCGTCTGCTGAATTTAGCACATATTGTAAAAATAATGGACTCAAGCTCAACATAACAAAAACACATTTTATGCGTTTCTTACCAAAAAACTTAACTCCAAATTCTGACTTTTATTTACATGTGGATGGCAAATCATATACTAGAACGAAATTTTTGGGGGCGGGGCAACCCTAGATCATAAACTTACATGGGAAACACACGTAAATCATGTATCATCAAAGTTAAGTACATGTAGTAGCTATATAATGCGTAATTTAAGAGAAGCTGTGTCATTTGATATATTGCTAATGATTTACTTTAGTTTAGTCCTTTGAACGGGCATTTATAACGCAAAAGAAAGTTTTAAGAAGTATGTATTTTCGGATAGTCGCAAGCCACTATTTAAGAAGTCTAATATTTTAACACTACCTAGCCTTTTAATTTTCCAATTAATATTACACATTGAGGAAAACAAGCTCTAGTTTGACAGAAATGAGGACATTCACTCACATGATACTAGAGGTAAATCCAATTTTCGACAACCTTTCTCTAGATTAGGTGTATCCCAACATGCACCTGAATATATTGGAGTAAAATGTTACAATAAAATAGTCAATATAATATTAACTCTCAGTAATTCTTCACATAAAGGTTTTCGCCAAACTGTGTATTAATTTTTAATGGACAACACATTCTACAGTATTGATAGATTTTAAAATTTTTAACATTTTTGCAACAATAGTTCTAAAATTTTTATTTGTAACTTTGATTTATTTCTTATTTATTTTATTGTAATCACTGTTTTATTTTAATCATGTGTAAATGTGTACTTTTACTCTATTCTATTCTACTCTATTGTACTAAAATTTTGACTGGTCCGATAATATTTATACATTTTTTTTGTAAGAATTGTGTAAACTTTGTGGATGAATAAATTCTATCTATCTATTTCCAATACCGTTTCTATAATTTAATTTGATTTAATATTTCCCGAGATATTCTATTTGTTTATAAGCCAAAAATTGTTGATAATTTTAAAATATTTCTGAGGCCGTTTAAATAGTCCAATTTCAATTCTATAAAGTACATTATATAGGTATAGTGCCAATTTATACAAAAATCATAGTTATTTTTATACCATAATTATTGTGGTTATTATGGCGACCCTAAATTTTTAATTAACAATTTAATTGTTGCTAAACTGTTCATTCAATTTCCATTGGCTTCTGGAAATATAATCTATACCAAAAGGGCTTTTATATCACCAAGTTATTTAATTATTGATAAATAATTACTAACCTAAAATTTTAGTTGAATATTAAAGATTTTGTTGGAAAAACCCGCATTTTCCGAGGAAAATTTTCTTCGAAGTAAATCGGGAAAACATGTCTCTATGCAGAATTTAATTACGGTGAATTTTTATTTGGGTGTTTTTGGTGTAAAGTTACAATCTTTGGAGTTATAGAGCAAAAATTGAGAAAAACACGATTTTCGGGCGCCATTTTGTTTATAAAAAAGTAGCACACTATCTGCGGACTTTGCATACCTATATTATTAATATATAGGATCATTAGATTCGATTTCAGCAATAAAATTGCTGGTAAATAACTTTTCCCAAAAATGGCTTATTCTCCGATAATCTGCCCAGACTATTATTAAAAACTGGCTCGCACGTCCTTCCAATGCAGTGGTTGCGAAAACTGCCGGCTCGGCTCGCCAGCCGTGATCGACGCTCGGGTTTGAACGACGAGCTAAGTAAAAAATAAAACAAACTGACGAGCCGCGAACCAGGCTCGTCGGTATATAAAATCTCGGTATTGCAATGATACACCGGCGAGTTTTACCGACGAGCCACAAAACCGCGGTTTTACTCGCCTGTCGATCAGGGCCTTTAGAGTAATAATGTCCAAAGGTACGTATTTTTATTGGAATAGAATAAATCAGTTGAATTTCGTACATCATTTCAATCACACGAAATTAAAGTTTTCATTAATTTATACAGATTAATTGTTGAAGATGGATAATATTTTTTATGCTAATTTTTTCTAACATAAATAATGTATCTGATAAACAACCAATATTAAAAAAAGTTTGTAGGATGAAACAAGGACATTTTCTTTGTTTTGAAACTTTCAAAAGATGGAAATGACTTGTACCCTTTTGGACCCAGGCTAAATTTACTATATGTAACAGTTGCACCTTTCCCATTGAGAATCAAACTTATTATAACCAGTACACTAGAGTACTAGAGCACAACATTTTTTTAGAGATTTGAAAATTTCCCTCGAATCCAGAGAACTTTATCTTAGCCAGTATGCACCTACAGTGGGTGATCAAATTATTAGAGCCACCTCAGGAAATTTTACTTTTTGTTTAATGATGATATATATGTACGTATTTTCTTTATATGGTCCACAGTTGCCTTTGAAACTTTAGGAATGGATGCTATGTTTCTGTTGGAGTGATTGGTGTTGAATAATAAAGTTTTTATTTCTGCTATTTTCCTTGGTGAGATGTCTTTGGCTTTTTCCATGATTTTCTGGTAGCACTAGTGTAACGAAGATGCAATGTTGACTAAATTCACAAAAGATAGAGTAGAACTGTCAGAATATCACTAGGGAGCGATAGAAACTCTCAGTTTATTATAACTGAGTTTATATACAGGGTGGTTCATCTTATTCGCCTCGGTCTCTGTACGGAAAACCACTTGATATTTTAAAAAAATTTCTTCACAAAAATATATAGGGCCTTTAATACTACAATCTAAAAATAATGTGAATTATACAGGGTGCTCCAAAAAAGAGTGGTATATCAAAGTTATATTTTTTCTTATGGAATGCCCTATATCTGATGACATTATTGAATTGACCTTAAAAAATAAGCTATACTTTTATAAGGGTTCCCTATACCTAAATACAGGGTGTGTTGATTTATTTCGATTTTTGTAAAAATGTAAGGGTTTAGAAAAAAATAAATATCTACGAATTTAAGAAGCAGTAACAAATTCTTTCTTGGATCTTAATAACAGACTATTTAGTGTACTTAAACAGATGCTTATTGCAACAAAATTTCTTACAGGGTGGTCAAAATATGAGATTGTTCTATTAACAAACTCAAACTGTAATAACTTACTTATTTTAAATAGAACACCCTGTATTTTACTAGTCTATCGCGTAGAAAATTTTCTTATCTTTCAATTTGTATTAGGGTTTCCTACACCTATCTTTTTACAGGGTGGTCAAAATATTAGATTTTTCTATTAACAAATTCAAGCTGTAATAACTTACTTATTTTAAATGGAACACCCTGTATCTTACTAATCTATCGCGTATTGCTTTCAATTGTTATTAGGGTTTCCTATACCTATCTCCCTTCATTTTTTAAATATTTAAAGATTTCCTAATTTGTAAGCTTTAAAAATTAGAATTAAGTACCTATGTCGTGGTTATGTACAACACATCAACAACACCGGCAATATACTTAAATATCTTAGTCAAGATAGTTTCATTAATAAAATTCACATTTTTATCATTTAATCACACAGAATGTTCTTATTTAAAATGACATACTCGATATTCTATTCTTTATAATGGAAGATTTTTAAAATCTCTTCGATTCCATGTAAACATTGTCAATACACATGTTATTCTGTAAATATAAATTACCACGTTATTCTGTAAATACCCATTTTTACATATTTTTGTACAACAGGCTCGTTTTCGTCAAACAAGCCATTGCATTTAATTGTTTGTAATTGCGATTTAAAGATTCAAACAAAAAGTGGCGTTCTTAAATTTACTTAATAACCGTTGGGTTAAGATATGGAAAATACTTATACGGAATGAAATATAATTTAAATATCTTCCAGAATACGGCATCTAATATAGGGTATGCAGTTTAAAATAAACATATTATTCAATTTCACATGGAGGCCAAAATCAACTAAAATAATACAACAGTCTGTGTGATTACATGATAACAATGAAAATTTTATTAATGACAGTATCTTGTCTAAGAATATATCCGGTGTTGGTGATGTGTTGTACATAACCACGACATAGGTACTTAATTCTAATTTTTAAAGCTTACAAATTAGGAAATCTTTAAATATTTAAAAAATGAAGGGAGATAGGTATAGGAAACCCTAATAAGAATTGAAAGCTAAGTAAATTTTCTACTCGATAGACTAGTAAGATACAGGGTGTTCCATTTAAAATAAGTAAGTTATTACAGCTTGAATTTGTTAATAGAAAAATCTAATATTTTGACCACCCTGTAAAAAGATAGGTGTAGGAAACCCTAATACAAATTGAAAGATAAGAAAATTTTCTACGCGATAGACTAGTAAAATACAGGGTGTTCTATTTAAAATAAGTAAGTTATTACAGCTTGAATTTGTTAATAGAACAATCCCATATTTTGTCCACCCTGTAAGAAATTTTGTTACAATAAGCATCTGTTTAAGTATACTAAATAGTCTATTATTAAGATCCAAGAAAGAATTTGTTACTGCTTCTTAGATTCGTAGATATTTATTTTTTTCTAAAACCTTACATTTTTATAAAAATCGAAATAAATCAAAACACCCTGTATTTAGGTATAGGGAACCCTTATGAAAGTATGGCTTATTTTTTAAGGTCAATTCAATAATGTCATCAGATATAGGGTATTCCATAAGAAAAAATATAACTTTGATATACCACTCTTTTTTGGAACACTCTGTATAATTCACATTATTTTTAGGTTGTGGTATTAAAGGCCGTGTATATTTCTGTGAAGAAATTTTTTTAAAATATCAAGTGGTTTTCCGTACAGAGACCGAGGCGAATAAGATGAACCACCCTGTATATTTATTATAACTAAGTTTATTATAACTGATAAAGGCATTTTATATTTAATTTCGCTTCAGAGATCATTACCATCTCTCTATGGACCATTTCGAACTTTTGTTCTTCTCAGGAGAGCTTGTCATGATGCTCTGAATCGAAATTAAACATATTCGCCAAGTATGCCAATTACAAAGAAATAATCAACATTTAGACGCACTCGCGACCTCTATTAAAGAAACGACGAAACCCAAAAGACTACATTTTCAAACAAATAAATATTTAAAAATAAAATCTTTGGGATTTCTTAATTCGGAAACAGATTCTCTCTTATACCTATTACCCAACCTTCTAAAATGTGCAAGGAATAAAGGGTGATGAATGCAGAGACATGGGGAGTCTATATAGTTGTACTCCACAACACATCAATTCAACGAGGCAAAGATCAACAAATCTGTTTCCTAACACTCAATACGTGAGAAAAAACGCAGGTAGATAAAGGCATTTTATATTTAATTTCGATTCAGAGATCATTACCATCTCTCTATGGACCATTTAGAACTTTTGTTCTCCTCAGGAGAGCTTGTAATGATGCTTTGAATCGAAATTAAATATATTCAGAGCATCATTACAAGCTCTCCTGAGGAGAACAAAAGTTCTAAATGGTCCATAGAGAGATGGTAATGATCTCTGAATCGAAATTAAATATAAAATGCCTTTATCTACCTGCGTTTTTACTCACGTATTGAGTACTAGGAAACAGATTTGTTGATCTTTGCCTCGTTGAATTGATGTGTTGTGGAGTGCAACTATATAGACTCCCCATGTCTCTGCATTCATCACTCTTTATTCCATGCAAATTTTGAATAATAGGTATAAGAGAGAATCTGTTTCCGAATTAAGAAATCCAAAGATTTTATTTTTAAATATTTATTTGTTTGAAAATGGAGTCTTTTGGGTTTCGTCGTTTCTTTAATAGAGGTCGCGAGTGCGTCTAAATGTTGATTATTACTTTGTATTTGACGTACTTGGCGAATATGTCCTAATTTCGATTTAGAGCATCATTACAAGCTCTCCTGAGGAGAACAAAAGTTCTAAATGGTCCATAGAGAGAAGATGGTCATGATCTCTGAATCGAAATTAAATATAAAATGCCTTTATCTACCTGCGTTTTTACTCACGTATTGAGTACTAGGAAACAGATTTGTTGATCTTTGCCTCGTTGAATTGATGTGTTGTGGAGTACAACTATATAGACTCCCCATGTCTCTGCATTCATCACCCTTTATTCCATGCAAATTTTAGAAGGATGGATAATAGGTATAAGAGAGAATCTGTTTCCGAATTAAGAAATCCAAAGATTTTATTTTTAAATATTTATTTGTTTGAAAATGGAGTCTTTTGGGTTTCGTCGTTTCTTTAATAGAGGTCGCGAGTGCGTCTAAATGTTGATTATTACTTTGTATTTGGCGTACTTGGCGAATATGTCCTAATTTCGATTTAAAGCATCATTACAAGCTCTCCTGAGGAGAACAAAAGTTCTAAATGGTCCATAGAGAGATGGTCATGATCTCTGAATCGAAATTAAATATAAAATGCCTTTATCTACCTGCGTTTTTACTCACGTATTGAGTACTAGGAAACAGATTTGTTGATCTTTGCCTCGTTGAATTGATGTGTTGTGGAGTGCAACTATATAGACTCCCCATGTCTCTGCATTCATCACTCTTTATTCCATGCAAATTTTGAATAATAGGTATAAGAGAGAATCTGTTTCCGAATTAAGAAATCCAAAGATTTTATTTTTAAATATTTATTTGTTTGAAAATGGAGTCTTTTGGGTTTCGTCATTTCTTTAATAGAGGTCGCGAGTGCGTCTAAATGTTGATTATTACTTTGTATTTGACGTACTGGGCGAATATGTCCTAATTTCGATTTAGAGCATCATTACAAGCTCTCCTGAGGAGAACAAAAGTTCTAAATGGTCCATAGAGAGATGGTCATGATCTCTGAATCGAAATTAAATATAAAATGCCTTTATTTACCTGCGTTTTTACTCACGTATTGAGTACTAGGAAACAGATTTGTTGATCTTTGCCTCGTTGAATTGATGTGTTGTGGAGTGCAACTATATAGACTCCCCATGTCTCTGCATTCATCACCCTTTATTCCATGCAAATTTTAGAAGGATGGATAATAGGTATAAGAGAGAATCTGTTTCCGAATTAAGAAATCCAAAGATTTTATTTTTAAATATTTATTTGTTTGAAAATGGAGTCTTTTGGGTTTCGTCGTTTCTTTAATAGAGGTCGCGAGTGCGTCTAAATGTTGATTATTACTTTGTATTTGGCGTACTTGGCGAATATGTCCTAATTTCGATTTAAAGCATCATTACAAGCTCTCCTGAGGAGAACAAAAGTTCTAAATGGTCCATAGAGAGATGGTCATGATCTCTGAATCGAAATTAAATATAAAATGCCTTTATCTACCTGCGTTTTTACTCACGTATTGAGTACTAGGAAACAGATTTGTTGATCTTTGCCTCGTTGAATTGATGTGTTGTGGAGTACAACTATATAGACTCCCCATGTCTCTGCATTCATCACCCTTTATTCCATGCAAATTTTAGAAGGATGGATAATAGGTATAAGAGAGAATCTGGTTCCGAATTAAGAAATCCAAAGATTTTATTTTTAAATATTTATTTGTTTGAAAATGGAGTCTTTTGGGTTTCGTCGTTTCTTTAATAGAGGTCGCGAGTGCGTCTAAATGTTGATTATTACTTTGTATTTGGCGTACTTGGCGAATATGTCCTAATTTCGATTTAAAGCATCATTACAAGCTCTCCTGAGGAGAACAAAAGTTCGAAATGGTCCATAGAGAGATGGTCATGATCTCTGAATCGAAATTAAATATAAAATGCCTTTATCTACCTGCGTTTTTACTCACGTATTGAGTACTAGGAAACAGATTTGTTGATCTTTGCCTCGTTGAATTGATGTGTTGTGGAGTGCAACTATATAGACTCCCCATGTCTCTGCATTCATCACCCTTTATTCCATGCAAATTTTAGAAGGATGAAAATAGGTATAAGAGAGAATCTGTTTCCGAATTAAGAAATCCAAAGATTTTATTTTTAAATATTTATTTGTTTGAAAATGGAGTCTTTTGGGTTTCGTCGTTTCTTTAATAGAGGTCGCGAGTGCGTCTAAATGTTGATTATTACTTTGTATTTGGCGTACTTGGCGAATATGTCCTAATTTCGATTTAGAGCATCATTACAAGCTCTCCTGAGGAGAACAAAAGTTCGAAATGGTCCATAGAGAGATGGTCATGATCTCTGAATCGAAATTAAATATAAAATGCCTTTATCTACCTGCGTTTTTACTCACGTATTGAGTACTAGGAAACAGATTTGTTGATCTTTGCCTCGTTGAATTGATGTGTTGTGGAGTACAACTATATAGACTCCCCATGTCTCTGCATTCATCACCCTTTATTCCATGCAAATTTTAGAAGGATGGATAATAGGTATAATAAGAGAGAATCTGTTTCCGAATTAAGAAATCCAAAGATTTTATTTTTAAATATTTATTTGTTTGAAAATGGAGTCTTTTGGGTTTCGTCGTTTCTTTAATAGAGGTCGCGAGTGCGTCTAAATGTTGATTATTACTTTGTATTTGACGTACTTGGCGAATATGTCCTAATTTCGATTTAGAGCATAATTACAAGCTCTCCTGAGGAGAACAAAAGTTCTAAATGGTCCATAGAGAGATGGTCATGATCTCTGAATCGAAATTAAATATAAAATGCCTTTATCTACCTGCGTTTTTACTCACGTATTGAGTACTAGGAAACAGATTTGTTGATCTTTGCCTCGTTGAATTGATGTGTTGTGGAGTACAACTATATAGACTCCCCATGTCTCTGCATTCATCACCCTTTATTCCATGCAAATTTTAGAAGGATGGATAATAGGTATAATAAGAGAGAATCTGTTTCCGAATTAAGAAATCCAAAGATTTTATTTTTAAATATTTATTTATTTGAAAATGGAGTCTTTTGGGTTTCGTCGTTTCTTTATTATAACTCTAAACACCAAGAATACAAAATAATATGCACACGAGTTGCAAGCTAGGCTGGACAGCACTGACAAACAATGGCATCTGAGTCACGCATTGCCACGCTCGCGTGTTGCCACTATTGCCAGACTGTTTATTGCACTTTCCATAAAGTGTAACAAGATAGTCAAATAGAAACAAACGCATTAATATATATTATACAACTCAAATATACACCCTTTTTGTAAAAAGTGGCTCTAATAATTTGATCACCCACTGTATATGGTACAGTATGGCTTTATGCCTATATGCCAGCAACTGTACATAAAATACTTACCTATATGTAGTATGGAAGTAATCAAATCAGCATTAGTTCCACTTGGGCAACTTTTAAAACAAGCTTAAGAAGCAAGGAACAAAGATTGCCGCAGATTTCCTGGAGCAGTACACCAGAAACTCTTCACGTATTGCCACGATTACAGATTTACTTTCAATGTTGATCCTAACGTCTGATCCACTGAAGAATAGTCTCAAATACATTTAAAAAAAGCTGGTCAATTGTACCCAGCGGTTTTAAAGTTGATTATAGCTCCTACAGTAGAGTCTCGACCTCATGTCAAGTCTACTGCAGAATGAAGAATGCACATCTGAATTATTGTCGTTATCAGACGAATATTTATTTATATACGTATTTGTATTTCTTCTTCTTCTGGTTCCTATCCCGTTTCGGATGTTGGAAATCATATTGGCAATCATAACAGTTCCGTTACGGTTTTCTTAAACCATGTTCTCAACTTCCTCAGTCATGATATTCTCCTTCTACCGGGTCCCCGCTTACCTTTGACTTTACCTTGCAATATGCACTGCAGCAGGGAGTAACGGTGCTGATTTCTCATAACGTGTCCCAGATACTGCAATTTTATGCGTTTGATGGTAAACACAATCTCCGGCTCCTTCTTCATTCTTCGTAGAAGTTCCTTGTTCGTGATCCTTGCTGTCCATGATATTCTCAGCACTCTTCTATAAAGCCACATCTCAAATGCTCCAAGTTGTTTAATGGTTGTAAGCGTCCATGCCTCCGCTCCATACAACAACAGAGAAAACATAACATCTCAAATGTCTCATTTTTGTATTTATAACGTACTAAGTATAGAAAAATTGTGTTTTTAATTTTTTTATTTATTCTCTAGGCCTCTAGACTTCTTTCATTCAGCTTTTAATTAATAAAAATGGTCTATTTTATTATCAAATTATTTAATTGCTCCATACAAATGTAAATATGATATAAGCCACAATTTTACTAAAAAATGAATTTATTAACGATTCGAAGCCCAAATAGGGTTTCGTTGTCAAAATACAAAATACTATTTTGTATTTTGACAACGAAACCCGATTTGGGCTTCGAAACGTTAATAAATTCATTTTTTAGTAAAATTGTCGCTTATTTCCCATAGAAAATACTTAATGTTTTTATTGATGTGGATCCACCTTAATAGCCTCTTGACGAATTTGCTAAATGAATGCACAATAATTTTTTTTTCTAAACTTATTTACTTATTCCTAATACCCCAGGCTGTGGGTGAAAAAACGTGATATAATTCAGGAATTTTTGAAACCTATCAGGTGTTGTAAAGGACGATGCCAGGAATAACTTCTACTAAAATGTAACCAAAAATATTGTGCGCTTTTTTTTTATTGCGATTTTCATTTGTTAAATTTGCAATCTTTAATGATTTTTAATTTTGCAGCTTAGGATATTGATTTTAGAGAAAAACTTTTTAATAGAAAGTTGTAGTAAATTAAAAAACCTACAATTTGATGTATGGTAAGTTTAATTTCGTTAATTGATTATTGCAAAACAGCCTGCGAAAGGTCCAAAATGGCCGTTTTTTACAATTGCATTATTTTTTATTATATTTATTATATTTAATTTTTATTTTTTAAAGCTTTAAAATGAAGATCTTTCAATTCCAAACATAAAAAAAAATTGTAAAGCCATATTAACGAATTTGTTGCTTAGACATTATAAATTGTTTATCCCAAGAGGTCAAATGTCGAAGGCTATAACTTTTTGAAAAAAAAAATCGTAGAGAGTTGGTGAAACAACCAATCTCCTTCTAAAGAGTTATATTTTCATATTCTGATGTAAATAAATGCGTAAAACATTTTTAAACCTCTAATTTTTGGGTTTGAAAATAAGGGGGCAAATTTCGTTATAAACATTTAAAGCTGAAGCGGCCCTTACAGCCTATGAGTTTTTAACTTACAGATTATTGTTGCTGAAGATGAAACGAAGATTTATAAAAAATAAAAAATTTCTACGACCAACTGAAGCCGAGATAATTTTTGGGTTTGAATATAAGGGGGCAAATATAAATTATTTTACAGTTATTGGCTAAAGAAAGACTATATTATCTTAAAATAAAAATTATTATAAAATATAATTACATTTAATTATTAAAAATTATTTTTAAAATCGGTGCTTTTGCAAGCGGCCGAACTTTGCAAATCGCCCGGATCGCTTCAAATCCGCGCGCTCGGAAAATTTTTACGTAACTTGTATTAAATTTTGACATAAAACAATTTAATAATAATATTACCATTATAATATACAGTCTATTTACCACTGTATTTGTTTTTCTTGATAAACCTTTATATGTGAAATCCAAAACGAATAGTCACTACAAGAAGAAAAAGTTTTATATTGTATATTATAGTAAGAAGTAACATTATTATTATTATATTTATATAACAATGAAAAAATTAAAAAAATATAGTTATATATTTCATAATATATGTATCATTTTTGTAATATTATTTCTTCAGAAATGAAATTTCACATATAAAAGATTATCAAGAAAAACAAATACAGTGGTAAATAGACTGTATATTATAATGGTAATATTATTAAATTGTTTTCTGACAAAATTTAATACAAGTTACGTAAAAATTTTCCGAGCGCGCGGATTTGAAGCGATCCGGGCGATTTGCAAAATTCGGCCGTTCGCAAAAGCACCGATTTTAAAAATAATTTTTAATAATTAAATGTAATTATATTTTATAATAATTTTTATTTTAAGATAATATAAGTCTTTCTTTAGTCAATGACTGTAAAATAATTTCTTAATTGTTATAAATAAAGGCACTACGGTTTAAGAAAAAAAAAAAACAATTATCTCGGCTTCAGTTGGTTGTAGAAAATTTTTATTTTATTATAAATCTTCGTTTTGTCTTCAGCAACAATAATCTGTAAGTTAGAAACTCATATTATGTACAGGGCCGCTTCAGCTCTAAATGTTTATAACGAAATTTGCCCCCTTATTTTCAAACCCAAAAATTATCTCGGCTTCAGTTGGTCGTAGAAATTTTTTATTTTTTTATAAATCTTCGTTTCATCTTCAGCAACAATAATCTGAAGCTAGAAACTCATAAATGAGCTTCAGCTCTAAATGTTTATAACGAAATTTGCCCCCTTATTTTCAAACCCTAAAATTAGAGGTGTAAAAATGTTTTAAGCATTTATTTACATCAGAATATGAAAATATAACTCTTTAGAAGGAGATTGGATGTTTCACCAACTCTCTACGATTTTTTTTTCAAAAAGTTATAGCCTTCGACATTTGACCTCTTGGGATAAACAATTTATAATATCTAAGCCACAAATTCGTTAATCTGGCTTTACAATTTTTTTTATGTTTGGAATTGAAAGATCTTCTTTTTAAAGCTTTAAAGAATAAAAAAAATTAGTTGTACAATAAATAATGCAATTGTAAAAAACGGCCATTTTGGACATTTCGCAGGCTGTTTTGCAAGAACCAATTAACAAAATTAAACTTACCGTACCTCAAATTGTAGGTTTTTTACTTTACTACAACTTTCTATTAAAAAGTTTTTCTCTAAAATCAATATCCTAAGCTGCAAAATTAAAAATCATTAAAAATTGCAAATTTAACAAATGAAAATCGCAATAAAAAAAGCGCACAATATTTTTGGTTACATTTTAGTAGAAGTTATTCCTGGCATCGTCCTTTATAACACCTGATAGGTTTCAAAAATTCCTGAATTCTGAAATCGACCTATTTTTCACCCACAGCCTGGGGTATAAGCCTTTATACCTTTAGGTGTAAGGCTCGTGGAGTTGAGTTTGGCATTGTAGTCTCCATGCTTTCCGATCTTGCGTTA
The DNA here is from genome assembly GCF_917563875.1 of Diabrotica virgifera virgifera. NCBI lineage: Eukaryota > Metazoa > Arthropoda > Insecta > Coleoptera > Chrysomelidae > Diabrotica > Diabrotica virgifera. The sequence goes on along the minus strand of NC_065445.1, from coordinate 69,163,477 downwards.
GGTTTCTTGCACTTTCCAATGTCAATCCCTTCTTCTCGACTTCTTTCCTGATTTCACCTACCCACATAACTCTTGGTCTTCCTCTTTTGTTTTTCCCCTGCACTCTCGTTTCGAAACTCGTTTTGTTAGCCTCTCGTTCGACATTCTACACACGTGTCCGAACCATCTAAGTTGTCCCTCCACTATTTTTTCATTGATTGGTTCTAGTTTTAGGTTTTGTCTAATTGTTTCGTTTCGTAATTTGTCTGTCCTCGTTCTGTTTGCTATTTTCCTCAGGACCCTCATTTCCATAGCATTGACTCTGGATTGTTGTCTCCCCGTCAATGTCCATGTCTCGCTGCTATACATGATTGTTGGTCTAACTACTGATTTAACGACTGCCGTTTTTACTTTCTCCGGTATCTCTTTTTTCCCCAAAAATGTTTTCATAGTGTTAAATAAGCTTCCTGTTCGTCCCATTCTCTCGTTTATTTCTTTGTCTTGTTTACCATTTGATTCGATTATTACTCCTAGGTAAATATTCCACTTGCTCTAGTTGTTTCCCGTCTAATTATATTGCGTGTGTCTTCCTCGTATTTGAAATTATCATTGTTTTTGTTTTCTCTGTATTAATTTTCATATTAATCTAAACTACATATTTTTCTAATCTACATAGTTTTAATATTTTTTGAAGATATTGTTCTTTAGCGGCGAATCGATTGAGGGTAAACTTTGATTGATCCCCGCGCATGCGCACACCGACAGTATGGTATTAGTCGTTATACGGGATCTGATTGGGTGTTGAAATTTTGAAATGATCTGTCAATAATTGTTCAATATGTATCAATAATATAATATTATATTAATAGATAATTCAATATTATCGGTAAACAAAAATATTGTATAATATTAGTTTTTATTGATGTGTGGACAGAAATAAAATCAAATTTATAATTATAGTGACTTTTTAAATAGTTTGGAAAAGCCGCAGGTACGTAATTCTAAATGTTTCAGTTGGAAATACCTAATAGTTTCAATACCTATCTATTTGGAAAATGTAAACAAAATAATGTAGTTACCTATTAGTAGGCAATGCTTTAATTTACATAATCTGATTACGAACAAACTTTCTACAAATCTTCATCTCATATATCGTTTTCTTACTCTATATTTTGTTGTATTTTATTTCGACAAAAATCAAACTAATAATTTTATTAAATTCATATAAATTTATGGTGTAAACGTTTAGTTTGTGTATATTCCCACATGACGTATACGCGAATGTGGTGCAGTTTGAAATGCCGTCAACTTTCGTACGGCGCGGTAGACGTGAAGTGGGTTCAAGCCCCAAGCAAGTTATTATTTTTTATTTTTTTTTATAGATTTTATGATTGTAAGTATATTATTATATAATTTTTGAAGATATTCTTCTTTTTTGAAAGTGGTCGATAAGAAAGTTAGTTTGATTTTTAAATAAAATAAGTACAAATAACCTTTTAAGTATATTTACTTCGTTTAAATTATCTATTATATAATAGAAGAATATCTTCTTACGTGCGTACAAAGTACACACACATTCTTTTTTTTATAGTATGTACTATCTAATACAGAGTAATAATGGTTGTGTTGTTCAGTTTCTGATTTATGTGACTACCTATTACTATATATGTACATATAAAAAAACAGTGATCATGGTCAATGTTATTCAAAAATTGTACTCACTGATCACGTTATCACAGAGTGATTTAAAATCACCACATTCACCATCACTAATACGAACACATGATTGTGTATTAGGTAACTGTAGGCTAAATAATAGGACTTTTCAACGCTTCTCATTTGTTTCGAGCCTCTGCCACATGTCGTTATATTAATATTATACATGAATTATACGACATATCGCTGGTACCTATGATTAATGTGATTCCTATTGCATTTCCAGTGAAAATAATAACTCTTTGATAATACATGTCCGTAATTTTTTATATGCGTGTCCGCGAATATTATAACTCCCAAAATATTTATAATGAAAAGATTTAGTTCATAATAGATGCCGACGAAAACAATTATTTCCCTTTCTGTTTCTGTTTTTGCCGACGAAAACAATTATTTCTGAGAACTTTTTACTAATTATAATTTTCGTGGACCCACAAACAGAAATGATGTTTTTTGCCGATACTCCTCAAAAAATAATTTTTTTCGCTAACACTTTATTAGGGATTATAATTTTCACAATCATATAATCGAAAATAATATTGTTTACGGCGTTCATTGAAAGTTCTACTCTTAACAGCATTTTTCGGAGTTCTACTTTTCGTAGGCGGCGGCGATATGACAGAAGCTCTAAACAAATGAGAAGCGTTGAAAAGCCCTATTGTATGAAGACAGCTGATTGTTAACCAAATCTATCAAATAAATCAAGTAGTTATTTTATATAGGGGAGCAGGGATAGGATTCATTTGAATTCATTATTGCAGTGATTTTATATGTAGCATTTGATACGTTTTCTATTTTGAAACATTAAGCACTATATCATATTCTTCATTAAATTTATTAAAGCAAATCTTTTAAGCCATGCTTTGCTTATTCGATTTATGCTCTTAAATGTATTTTCTAGAATATCTCTAGCAGCTTTCTTCTGTCAGCTAAGATGATGTGTTTTGGGAAAACAAGAAAGACATTGAGAACAAAAAAAAAATAGAATACCTATGATAAGGAAAGTGATACATAAGAATTTACCATCTTAGAGAAAAAAGCTAGGAAAACAAACAATGTGATTTAATATTACTTGATTGATCTGTGGAAATATTATCTCCTGCAGCAGAGGATTTGTAGAAATGATTCAGTCTAATCAAAATGTTTATGTCAAGCTGACATGGTTTGTCTCCTGAAATTATCATTTTCTCAAATAATTAATGTTCATTTTTATTTCAGCGAAGAAGTTGGTGGTGTGTCACTTCAGTTATTTGATGATGAACCCACTATGTTGGTGAGTATTTTTTATTTTTAGTATTACAAAATTAAAGTAAATAAATTTAGTGGATATGTGACTGTGTCTTTTCTGCTTTCTTATATATTCGTCGTGCTTGTAAAGACCAGAAAGCAGTTTCTTAACGAAAAGTCTTAGATTTAAAATATTGTTTATTATTTTTATTGTTTAATTGTAGCAAACTTTGTATCTCGGACTTTTCGTTTTCCTCTTTTTACGAGAGATGTCGCTGATTTGCGTCTTAAAGGTGAATTATTGCAGTCGCAGTAAGTCCCCTTAAATAAGGCAGCCTGCTAGTGTTTGTTTCAGAGTTGTGACTGCATAGCTCCATTGATAACGCCTGAGAGACAGAAGATTCGAGATGTACTACAGAAGAATGTGAAAAATACCATGGACAGATAGAGTGACAAATCAAGATGTTTTGCTGAAGATGGGGAAGGAATGTGAAGTCATAAAAACAATACAAACGAGAAAACTGGAATATCTAGGCCACATAATGAGAGGCGAAAAGTACTTCCTGCTAAGACTCATAATCCAAGGAAAAATCTCGGGAAAAAGAAATGTGGGACGTAGAAGGATTTCCTGGTTGCGAAATTTAAGGGAGTGGTACGGGTGCAGTTCAATATAATTGTTCAGAGCTGCAGCCAACAAAGTTAAAATTGCTGTGATGGTAGCCAACCTCCGATAGGAGACGGTACTGCAAGAAGAGAGGCAGAAATAGCTATATGGAGATGGTGGTCCAACTCTGAATCATTTCTCTTTTCATCTTTACTCAGATTTTTGAGTACTTGAAACTGTCTTTCGGTCCTTTTCCTAGACGAAAAGAAAGTGGATATGTGACCGTGTCCTTTCTGCTTTCTTATATGTATATTCGTC